>NW_024429095.1:16308-81059 GCF_009769625.2 Cygnus olor | reverse complement strand
CACGGGTCTTTGGTTGCAGAAGTGTCCCCAGCGAGGGCTTTGCCAGACCCTCGGCTGCTTCCTGCGCTGGAGCCCAGCTGGTATCCCAGGGGTGGGTAGTCATTTCACTGACTTCACAAACGAAGCCCTGGTTCTCCAAATCGCACTGGTGCCAAAGTTAACTTACTACTTTCTGTTCAGGTCCTCTAACAGCGAAGGAAAACGCTGAACTAAGAAAATCTTCCCCAACATCCTCTGACATCGTAGAGGATATCATCAAGGAGTTAGAGGAGGCAGCACCTGGTGGGTATATTTCACTCTGTCCGCCATAAGACTTGGGAAGCTGAGGTTCTAAATCCATGTGTGGACACACCGTAACCTGCACAGCAAGAAGGGATCGATCAGAACGGAGACACTCAATTTCATACCTAGCAGGCACTGGTGAGCCTCAGAGAAGGCCGAGAGCCTCTGCTGCCGCTTGTGGGTCACGCCGTGTCCCAGGGGCAGCTGCTAGCCCAGTATTACCACTACTGGTCCGAGCTGTTCCGTGCAAACATTGGTATCGAGCCAGCAGCAAAGGGCTTCTGCTGAACTTGTGTTCAGCTCCCGCACAGCACTGCTTGCAGCTGGGCGAGTTCAAGGCAGGGGGCACATCCCAAGCAGTGCTTGCTGTCCCCTGAGCAGGGAGACACATGTCACCGCAGGGGAGAGCACCCTTGGGCAGAGGAGGGAAAGCGCAGGCAGATTTGGGTCAGCGGCTGGGATCAGAGCAGCCCAGCCCAGCCCTCTTGTTCTCCTTGATGTATGAGGATTCTCGGTGACAGCCTGCAGGCAGGGGCGAGTTCAAGATGCACACCCAGCTTGGTGCCCGACCCCTAACTTGTAGGAGCTGAAAGGAAAGGCACTTAACTCAGTCTCAGCTGATTTAGCTGTCCATTTCTAGTTGGGTTTCAAATGACTTGGCCAAATGTCTTGGGATGGAGTCAGCATGATGGGATGGACATGCTTCTCAGAAGGGCTGTTCCTGCCTCTGAACTGGATGCAGCTTTTTTATGTCCTCTTTGAAGGCAGGAATTGAGCGTCATCTTGCAGTGTGCCAAAAATGCACTATGCGTGATGTGAACAAGAAGATCTCCTGCAATCTCCTGGTCTCGCAGCAGGCCAGATTTTGCTGTCTGTGCTGGTAGACTGCCAGGAGTCAAACACTTAGATTTTTCTTTGTGAATCACATGCTGTTTGCAGTAGTGAGTACCTCCCCCAAAAGCCCAGGCCTTAGCTTCTAAACTTTAGGGATATCTTTTGAGAAGCACTACCTTCCAAAGATACCATCCTCGAAAGGAGGAGCAGTTCCTTATAGTCACACTGTCCTGCTTTCTTTCTAAAGGGATGGTTAGAGAGACTGTGCCGAAGGAGGTGCTTTGGCAAGGAAGCGGTCGCACGCTGCCGCTCCCTGGCAAAAGAACAGAGGCAACACAGGCAACTACTACACCAGGTAAAGGCTGTTTCTTGGTCATCCGCTGTCACCAACCAGAACCAGCATGCGTGTGCAGGTTCTTGCCCTGGTACCCGCTCTTGCACCTCATGTCAGCAGCCAAACCCACGAGTGTCAGTAGGCAGCAAGTGTTGCAGAGGAAGGCAGGAGTGGCTCCCTGAGGATGGCTGTCTTCCCTGGGCTGTGACAGCATGTGACAGCAGTGCAGCGGAGAGACGCTCACAAAGCTCTTTGGCTGTGGTTACAGAGGGGTCACCTCCCAGCGCACCCAGTTCCCAGGGATTTTGGAACCTTTCTCTTGGGGGAACGAGGCCATGAGAAGCCCACTGAGCAGACAGTGGGAAACGGAACCCCTCCTGTGAGCTGAGGCCCCGAGTGATGCCCTGACCCAGTGTAAACGGGGCACTGCCATAGAGCTACTGATGTAGGTGTCGATGTGACAGAAACTTCTCACGGGTCTTTGGTTGCAGAAGTGTCCCCAGGGAGGGCTTTGCCAGATCCTCGGCTGCTTCCTGCGCTGGAGCCCAGCTGGTATCCCAGGGGTGGGTAGTCATTTCACTGACTTCACAAACGAAGCCCTGGTTCTCCAAATCGCACTGGTGCCAAAGTTAACTTACTACTTTCTGTTCAGGTCCTCTAAGAGCAAAGGATAAAGCTGAAAGAATAAAACCTTCCCTGTTGTCCTCTCACATCATAGAGAAAATCAGAAAGGACTTAGAGAAGGCAGCACCTGGTGGGTATATTTCACTCTGTCCGCCATAAGACTTGGGAAGCTGAGGTTCTAAATCCATGTGTGGACACACCGTAACCTGCACAGCAGGAAGGGATTGATCAGAACGGAGACACTCAATTTCACACCTAGCAGGCACTGGTGAGCGCCAGAGATGGCCGAGAGCCTCTGCTGCCGCTTGTGGGTCAAGCCACCTCCCAGGGGCAGCTGCTAGCCCAGCATTACCATAACTGGTCCAAGCTGTTCCGTGAAAACTTTGGTATCCAGCCAGCAGCAACTGGTGTGTGCTTGCAACTGTGCCCACAATATGGTTCAAGGAGAAGCAGTTCCTTATGGTCACACTGTCCTGCTTTCTTCCTAAAGGGATGGTTCGAGAGACTGTGCCGAAGGAGGTGCTTTGGCAAGGAAGCGGTCGCACGCTGCCGCTCCCTGGCAAAAGAACAGAGGCAACACAGGCAACTGCTACACCAGGTAAAGGCTGTTTCTTGGTCATCCGCTGTCACCAACCAGAACCAGCATGCGTGTGCAGGTTCTTGCCCTGGTACCCGCTCTTGCACCTCATGTCAGCAGCCAAACCCAAGAGTGTCAGTAGGCAGCAAGTGTTGCAGAGGAAGGCAGGAGTGGCTCCCTGAGGATGGCTGTCTTCCCCGGGCTGTGACAGCATGTGACAGCAGTGCAGCGGAGAGACGCTCACAAAGCTCTGTGGCTGTGGTTACAGAGGGGTCACCTCCCAGCGCACCCAGTTCCCAGGGATTTTGGAACCCTGCTGTTGGGGGAACGAGGCCATGTGAAGCCCACTGAGCAGACGATGGGAAACGGATCCCCTCCTGTGAGCTGAGACCCAGAGTGATGCCCTGACCCAGTGCAGATGGGGCACTGCCTCCCTGGCTCTCCTGGGCTCCCAAATTTTGTTCAGTTTTGTCCCTAAGGCTCCGAGCGTGCCTCAAGCAGCGAAGGTGGGCAAGCACCTAAGAACTTTTAGAACTCCAAAGAGCTGGGGGAGCAAACCTGAGACACTGGGCTCTCAGCATTATGGCAGGGAAAACAAAGGATGGAGGGTAAACAAAGCTGAGAGGCAAAAGGGAGGCTCCAGAGTGCATTGAGTTGCAGTGACTTTGGCAGATTCCCCAGCTTCTGCTGAACCTCGGGAAGCATTGCGGCCTGAGGATTTTCACTTGCTCAAAGATGTTATCCAAATGAAAAAGAACACTTCCTGGCAATGTCAGACCTCCTGTGAGATTACCAGTAGCGCACAGGACACAGCAATGTCCACAATTGTTCTTCCAGGCGTGGATGGGGAGAACAATGCAAACACTGCAAAACCCCAAAATTTCCAAAGTTACTGCATAGAAGGCGCTGCAGCATTCTTGGTTCCCCTCCTGCTTGTGACAGTTGCGTGCTGCGTGCTTATCCGGCGTTGGAGGCAGAAAAATCAGTGAGTTGTTGTTCCCCCCGCTCCCTCTCCTCCTCTCCCCCTCCCAAATTCTTTACCGTATCTTTGTCAACATTATTATATGGCTGCTGCCAGCCAGGAAGCAGTTGTCATTAGCGTATTGTGAAGTGAGCAGTTAGTTTTTGACCAGACTCTTCTGAAATTTCTGCTGTCCAGTGTTTTAGGTGGCCTCTAATTCCTGGGCATTCTGTTCGGGAGCCCATTTTTCCAAGCTTGGCCCTTCCGCAGCAAGAGCAGAGCCAGGGACAGCCGTAGGCAAAGCAAGGTCAGGAAGAGAAATGCAGGAGCTGAGAGAGAGTGCCATCAGAGAGAGAAGCACAGCAGTGCCAGTTGCCCCCCAGCACAAGGCACCCTGTTCTGGGATGCCCTGAATTGCAGGTGTCCGCCTCAGCCAAGGTGTGCCAGCTACTGGGAGCATGGGGATGAGCCCTGCCAGCTGCGGGCATTGCCTTGGAGAGAGGCACTCAGTGTGTCACAGCCGCACCTGAGCGCTGCCAGCGTGCATCTTCAGCACAGACAGGGCTTGTGTGTTTAATTACACATCCCAAAGAGCGGATGGGCAGCACCTCACCGAACAGTGAGCCGAGGCTGTCACCTTGTTGGGCCAGGGCCAGGGCCGGGCAGGGAGCTGAGTGCTGGTCCTTGCCAGGCGCTCTGGGGAAGGGCAGTCGGTGGCTGTGGTGACCCGGCCGTGCTGAGCCCGGCTTTGGACCCCCTGTCTCTGCGGGGGCCAGGTCTTCTTGCTGGGACAGCACGTGCAGAGCAGGAAGGTCAGGATGGCTGGCAAGGCGCTGGGGAGGAGACGAGCTGGGGTAGGATGTGGAGGGGAGCAAAGTCCCAGTCGAGGGAACAGGGCACCCCGTTTTCTGCACAGAGCACTGTGTGCCCACAGCTGACACACAGCCGGGTGCCTGCACCCCACTGCCTCGCGCTCGCCTGCAACCGCAGCCGCAGCACGGCCTCAGCAAGTTCCTGTCTCCACAGGCGCCTCGCCGCAGCCCAGGCAGCCCAGACTGACACCCGCAGCCGCTCCGTGAGCCCGTACAGGCGGCCTGACCACCGTGGTATGCCTGAGAGCCAGGCCCAACGCCAGCGGCCACCATCAGTGCCTGGAAGACCGGCCCGCCTGCCACCAGCCCGGCCTCCACGGCCCCCACGTCCCCCACGCCCAGCAGCAGACCAATGGAAGGCGCGCGACCGGCCCAGTACCCCCCAGTCCTCGTGGACACAGACATCACCTCCACGGCCCCCCCCACCCTCTTCCAAGGGCTGGGGCAGGCCCCCCCAGGGTGCAGCCCAGGCCACAGTTTCAATAAATATTGAATAATACAGCACAGCAGTCCGGGTCTTATGTACAGCAGTACCCAGGAACCCACAGCAGGACTTTGTGACTGATCGAGAAGTAACCGTGAGGGTCCTCGGTGCTGGGGTTCAGCCAGACTGTGCCCACCATGCAGGGAACGCAGGGGAAGGGAGTTGGGGAGCAGCACAGCAGGAGCAGACAGAAGGGCTGTGAGCGCGGCAGCGACCCTGCACAGCGCTCACCTGAGAAGCCCCTGTTCAAACTGGCTGTGCCACAGCCACACACAAGCCTGGGCCCTTCCTGATCCTGGGCCGAGGCCAGGCTCCCCACAGCCAGCCCTCCTCGGGTCCTGACACTGCATGGATGGCTGATTTTGTCCAGGGTGCCCCATGCCAACACTCCCACGGCTCAGCTCTCCTCAAGGGGTACAAGAAAAAATTCCCAACTCTTTGGAGTCAGGGCTGGGATTGCCACACGCTGCCACAAGCAACTGGGACCAGAAGCCAAAGGAGAGAAGGCTCTCAGTTAAAGGTTAATGGGTGCACGGTTAACGGTTGGACCTGATGATCTCAGAGATCTTTTCCAACCTAAGTGATTCCATGATTCTATCATGCTCCGAAAGCTTTTGCTTTGAGGTGAACAAGTGCAAGGGCGGTCTTCTCGGAGATGCCCGTTTGGGTATCATTTCAGCTCCTTCCAGCTGTTTGCTGTGAATAGGCCGTAGCTCAGGATGCAAAAATGAAACAGGAAATTGCAAAGTTGAAATGAGGTGAAAAATGAAGGTAAGGGCCCTTCTACAATTTCTGCTGCAGCAACTAAATCTCTGTACCCAAGCCTGGCACCAAGGCTGCTGCACCAGTCCCAGGCCTGAATGTCGATCCTCTGGTGATGCCAACCACCCCACCTCATATCCTGTGTGCTGCAGGGTTGCTGCAGAGGGTCTGGGACCTGGGCAGGAGCCCCAAGAGGACACAAGCGTCCATGGTGATGCTCAGAGGATCTGTGAATGTGAGTGTGAATCTAGAGAGTGTGTGCGTGTGTTCTTTCAGCTCTGGTGACATTTATGGTGGTGGGACATCTCCATCCCCAAGGGCGGGGCAGCCATTCCACCTCTGGGCTCTCAGTGTCCAGATCAGCTTTGCCGATTTTTTGTTTGTTTGTTTGTTTTTTCTGGGCAGGGAGGAGGGCCTGCAGCCTTGCAAGACCAACAGCGTCGGGTTTTGATCTTCAGCTGAAGTCCCAGTTCCCTTAGCCCAACTAGTTAAGTGGTAAGCGAAAGAGCAGCAAGGACTCAAAGGGTTCCATGGAGTAATATGGCGATGCCAAAGAAAGCCAGGACAGGGAGAGACAATCAAGCATCGGGAATTTCTGTTATTTCTTGGGTTGTGGAGCAATGAATTCATAACCTCATCCCCATGGCCTTAATGGCAGAAGTTCTGATGGCTTGGAAAGGAGACCAGGGTTTGCTCCAGGTGTTTGGACTGCAGGGGATGACAGGGAGGTGCCTCAATCCCCCTTACCCCAGCATTGCTGGGAGCTGCTCCTTCCCACTCCCTGGAGCTGCCCCTGCTGGGAGCTGTGTCTCTGTGCCCACGTCTTCTCCCTGTCTGTGCTCCCAGACCCCATCCCACCTGCTGTGTGCTCAGCTCTGCCCTGCAGACTCCCCTAGCAGCAGGGCATGGTCCAGGAGCACTGCTGTTTATACAGGGGTTATGCAGCAGGTGAGAGCAACCCTGCTAAACCTGGAAAGTTGCTATAGGTTCTCTAAGGCTTGGGTGTTTTCTTCGGATACTTCCAGATTTTTTCACCTCTCAGTGGAAGAGGTCTGGAGATTCAGCACCGTGTTCAGAACTGAGAGTTCCCATCTCAAAATTCTCACCTCACCAGCCAGCAGTAGAAAACAAAAAGCACACTCTCCTTCCCTTTCAGGTACACGGTGCCTCGATCTTCTTCAAAAATCCACTCATAAATGTTCTGAGGGTGGTGATGTGGAGCTGTGAGCAGCCTGTGCCATGCAGCAGCCTCTGGACAGCAGAAGGACCCTGCAGTGACCCTACGCTGGCTGTGCTCGTCAGGCTGGGAAGCTGACCTAGCCAGGTGGGTATCACTACTGCTCACAGAGCCCACCAGGGCTCTATGGAGGTGAAAAGTGCTTGGAGGGACTTTGGAGCATTTCCAAGGGCATTAGATATTCCAGGCGTGCCTCTAGATCCAGGCAGTGATACACCAGTGAGAGTGATGTGAATCCCTCTCCAGCCTCCCATCCCTCTGCTGGGTCCCCACTGCCTCCCCAGCAACCACAGAGTCCCCGTTTGCCTGGGGATACCTGGATCGAGTGATTTTCATAGAAGTGAGCACACCTGGAGTGATCTCTCACTTTGTGGAGAGCCATTCACTGCCCACCTGAGGCACATGTGTCCCCTGCAGATTCCCTCTTTTCCCATATTGTCCTCCTGATGGATGGGTGTCTTCCATGCCATTTGGGGAAACCCTGGATATGTCCCCCAGTGGCGCTCACCATCTCCACTGCCACTAGTCACCGTCACGTAAATCCTAAATCCAAACCTGTCTCTAGCGGGTCATGACGAGACAACGAGTTTTGTGCTCCCAAATACATGGATAAAAAGGCCCTTTTGGGGTCCTATTAGTTTTGGCACCAGCTTAGGAAGAAGAGCCCAGCCCAGTGCACATGAGAGAGCCCATGTTACTACAGAGATGGTACAAAAAGTCAGGTCTGAGCCCATGTTAGACAGACTTTTCCACAGCCTCCAGGTGCAAAAGAGCAGGTCAGTTCCTCAGATGTAGTGAGACAAATCCAATCATTTGTGTGGGAAAATGATAAGGAGAAATAACAACAGTAATGCAGTGAATAAACAAAGCTCTGGCCCAACATGGCGTTTGCAGGGAACAATTTCTGGAGACAGATGGGAAGCTTTAGCTCTTAAAAAAATGTCTATGGCATTACTTTCCTAATGGCATCCTTGATCTCCTGGTTCCTCATGCTGTAGAGGAGGGGGTTCAGTGCTGGAGGCACCACCGAGTACAGAAACGACACCACCAGATCCAGGGATGGGGAGGAGATAGAGGGGGGCTTCAGGTTTGCAAACACAACACTACTGATAAAGAGGGAGACAACAGCCAGGTGAGGGAGGCACGTGGAAAAGCCTTTGTGCCGGCCCTGCTGAGAGGGGATCCTCAGCACAGCCCTGAAGATCTGCACATGGGACAGCACAATGAAAACAAAACATGACAAAGCAAAAGAGGCACTAGCCACAACAAGCCTGACTTCTCTGAGGTAGGAGTCCGAGCAGGAGAGCTTGAGGATCTGGGGGATTTCGCAGAAAAATTGGTCCACAGCATTGCCATGGCAGAGAGGAAGAGAAAATGTACTGGAAGTGCGCAGGAGAGCATTGAGAACCCCCCTGCCCCAGGCAGCTGCTGCCATGGTGGCACAGGCTCTGCTGCCCAGGAGGGTCCCGTAGTGCAGGGGCTTGCAGATGGCCACGTAGCGGTCGTAGGCCATGATGGTGAGAAGGTAACATTCCCCTCCAGTGAAGAAGAGAAAGAGAAAGAGCTGGGCAGCACATCCCCAGTAGGAAATGGCCCTAGTGTGTCTCAGGGAATTGACCATGGCTTTGGGGACAGTGGTGGAGATGGAGCCCAGGTCGAGGAGGGCGAGGTTGAGGAGGAAGAAGTACATGGGGGTGTGGAGGCGGTGGTCGCGGGCTATGGCGGTGAGGATGAGGCCGTTGCCCAGGAGGGCAGCCAGGTAGATGCCCAGGAAGAGCCCGAAGTGCAGGAGCTGCAGCTCCCGCGTGCCTGCGAATGCCAGGAGCAGGAACTCGGTGATGGAGCTGCTGTTGGGCATCTGCTGCCTCTGGGCCCAGGGCTCTTTCCAAGGAGGAAAAGACAGGGACAAGTTAGGAGAGAAATCTCTGCTCACACCAAAGCCCTTTCTCTTTGACTCTCCTGTCGCACAGTTTTTTCTTCTTGGCAGGACCTTCTTGCAATTCCCTGGTTTGTGCTGGCCGAATGCGGCACGAGGAGCAGGGTCTCTGCCCGACGGCTCCCAAGGGGGCGGTTATGCTCTAACTCCAAGGGCACGTGGGAGCATGGGGGAGGCAGGGGCCACAACTGATATTTAGAGTGTCTCCAGGAAAATCACACTGACCACAGGAGGGTTTGCCATCAATTGCCCACCCGAATCCAAGGAAACTCGGTTTCAGAGAGGGTTTTTAAACAGACTGTATTTAATAAGGCCTTCCCTGTCCCCCTACATCTCACATGGGGTGTCTTCTCTGGAATCAGAAATCCTCAGCACTTCTGCTTCTCCCAGGTTGAACAGCCACAAGTGCTGAGAGGAAAAAGCATTCGTGGTGCAGAGCGAGGAGAGCTAGTCTGTCGTTCGGTATGCCTCCCAGCTTCCCTCTGCTTGCTCCTCTTTGAGATGAAGGGGGAACACACGCCTCTGTTACCCTGAGAAGAAAGCAGACACTGCTGAGAGCTCTGATGGGATGAACTGCAGATCCTTGCCAGGACTGGCCAAGTCCCAGACGTCTGGGACACCTCATTGCCATGGCCACATCTGCATGGGCAGTGCCCAACCTACCACCGCAACTCCCCACCCCAGCCCTGAGAGCACGAACAAGAGCAGCACAGGCAGCAGGAGGGAAAAGAGGAAACACGGCGATGGGCTAGCCGAGAGAGGCGAGCAGAGAGACTGCAGGCACTCAGGAAAGCCTCCCCCTTTGCCAGCTGTGCACGCCTCCCAGCTGGTGGCATTGCAGGGCAGCCCCTCTCTGTCCCTTTGCTCTGCCGAAGGAAATGGGCATGTGTCAGGAGAGAGGCACCTCTGCTGTGCTGGAGCTGGGGCTGCTCCTGCCCTGGAAGCCCCAGCTGTGAGAGCAGAGGCTTTGCTGGCTGGGAGAGGAGAGCAGGGGGCTTGCTCAGAGCAAGGGGGCTGCACTGCAGGAGGTGACAGGCAGCAGGTAAAATCCACCCTCCCCAGCAGTTCTGACACTAGTTCCTTCCCACTGCCCACCCATGCTGCTGGCTGGCGCTGTCCCTGCCAGGATCTGTTTCCCTGCCACCATCTCAGCTCCCTGTCCAAGCTCCCAGACCGCATCCTACGCGCTGCATGCTCAGCTCTGCCCTGCAGGTACCTCCCCGGGACGGGGCACTGCACAGGGACAGCTTCGTGCTTGCAGGCGCTAAACAGCAGGTCAGACCAGCCCTGATGAAACTGGGAAGGTGACGCTGGTGTTATTTCCAGGTTGGTGGGTGGTGAAGGCATTTCCTAATATTCTTGGTTGTCCTCATGATGGCGGTGTAGGAGCCTCAGCCCCTTTTCTAAACCTCACAGCTCTATTTCGGTTCCCATCAAGAGAAACAAGTGAAAACTGAAAGCACAGCTACGAGGGAAGCACGGAGTCAAGCTGAAAAGGCTGCCTCGATCATACTTACGAAAAGTCTTCTTGGAAATGCGCTGAGGGTGAGCTGAAGCTCTGAGCAGATCCATAATCTATGGGAAGTGCAAATTTAGGGCATCCGTCTGTGCACTACATCCCTATTGCCCTGCAGCCAGAGACTTACCGTATGAGTGGGTGTCAAGGTTCCTCCCACAATGAGCTCTAAATTGTATTCCAAGTTCAGAAAGCTTTTAATCTCTGTCTGTCTCCTCTTCCATTGCCCCTTCCAAGGCAGTGTCCCCAGCCCTGCTGCAATGTGCAGAGGAGCTGCTCCTGGGCAGAGCTGTCTCTCTGCAGAGTTGCCAACTTGCCGGGAACTCCCTCTGTCCCAGGAGCCTGGCTGAGATCAGGAGCAGCTGCCCAGCCCAAGGCATCATTTTCTTTCCCCTCCCTGCTTCCCCCACACTTGCTTGAGCTGTCCCTGGAGCTTTTCTTGTCCCATCGTGAGAGAGTGACAGGCAACCATCTCCTTTACCCAGGATGAGAGAAGGGAATCAGCTGAGTCAGTATTGCAGGTTTGTAGGCTGGTAGACTGCTATTTCCCGTATTGACCACAAACCCAGTGGAGGTTGGAGTCGTCTTGCCTTGGTTCAGGTGTGCACAAAATAGGCACCTGCATGTGCACAAAATAGGCACCTGCATGTGAACTGCGTGTCTTAGCTCCCATTGGAATTAATGGAAATGGAGGCCACGAACTCCTGATAAACTTTGAGGCGCCAGAGGTGGTCCAAGATATAAGCAGGTAACTGCAAGCTGAGGTGGACCGATGTGGAGAGGCAGGGCACTGTGTGAGGGTGTCGTCCTGGAGCCTTGTGGGGAATGTCTTCTGCCAACTGAAATGACAGCAGGTGCCCAAGTTGAGGATAATTGATCAAGTTCCTGCTCAGTATGTTCGCAGAAGCCCGTTGCAGTATTCAGCTGACTCAGTGGGGTAAGGGAGCCCACAGAATCACAGAATAGTTTGGGTTGGAAAGGTCCCTAAAGATCATATAAATTATTTGAAATTATATCGTATAATAATTTCTTTGAAATGATATCCCCCTGCCATGAGAAGGGACACCTTTCACTAGACCAGGTTGCTCAAAGCCCCATCCAGCCTGGCCTTGAACACTTCTAGGGATGGGGCATCCACAACTTCCCTGGGCAACCTCTTCCAGTACCTCACCACCCTCAGAGTAAAGAACTTTTTTCTAATGTCTAATCTAAATCTACCCTCTTTCAGTTTAAAACCATCACCCCTTGTCCTATCACTACCCTCGTTGATGAAAAGTCCCTCCCCAACTTTCCTGTAGGCCCCCTTTAGGTACTGGAAGGCTGCTATAAGGTCTCCCTGGAGCCTTCTCTTCTCCAGGCTGAAGAACTCCAACTCCCTCAGCCTGTCTTCATAGAACAGGTGCTCCAGCCCCTTGGTCATCTTTGTGTCCCTCCTCTGGACTCGTTCTAATATGTCATGTCATTCTTATACTAGGGGCCCCAGAGCTGAATGCAGTACTCGAGGTGTGGCCTCAGCAGAGCCGAGTACAGAGGAACTTCCTTAGTCCTGCTGGCCACACCATTCCCGATACAAGCCAGGATGCTGTTGGCCTTTCTGGCCACCTGGCTCCTATTCAGCCGGCTACTGATAAATACCCCTAGGTCACTTTCCAACTGGCAGCTTTCCAGCCACTGCGCCCAGCCCGTAGCGCTGCATGGGGTTGTTGTGCCCCAAGTGAAGCTGAAGGCTCCCATGAGAACTGGTCTTGCTGCAGAAGACTGAGACAAAGGCGGCAGTAAGCACCTCAGCCTTTTCCTCATCCCTTGTCACTGTATTTCCTTCCACATCCAATAAAAGACGAAGATTCTCCTTAGTCCTCCTTTTTTGTTTATGTATTTAAAAAAGCATTTATTTTCTTTAACAGCAATAGCAGACTGAGTTCCAGTGACCTACCCCTTCTTCCAGCGGTCATAAACACTCCTTTTCTTCCTGAGATCTAGCCTCAACTCTCTGTTCAGCCAGGCCTGTCTTATTCCACGCCGGCTCATCTTTTGGCACATGGGAACAGCCTACTCCAAGAACAATGTTGTGGTGCAACAGGTCCCCCAGAAGGAGATTGGATCCAACCATGGCTTTGTGTTTCAAGGAACCATCAGGGAGCATGGAGTCCTTGTCAATAAAGGCAGGAAGATGTTCAGGTGAGAGCAATGTGGGAAAGAAGGGTGAATGTCTACATCCAGCAGGGAAAGAGGCACAGGTTTGAGAATCCATAAAACAGCCTGGTGTGGAGAGGATCAAGGGCTGTGGCAAGGCTAAAAGCCCCCACAGAGCCAAGGTCTTTGTCTCCTTGTCTATGGCTGTTGTCTCTGCCACTGAGTCTTACGAGAAGACGTCTTAGCCTTCAAGCTCTTGGGCCTCATTGCCTCCTCACCCCCACCTGTGAACCAGGAAAGTGTTGTACCAGTGTCCTGCACTTGGCAATGTGCATCCCCATATCATATTGATCTAGGAAGAGCACACAGACACATGTGAGGGACAGGATCTCCCTTCCCAGGGGCCAGGGGTCCAGGTTTGGCCATCATGCTTGGTGAAACACATCCATGTTTTCTATGCATCAGAGCCACTTTGACATTGTCTTCTTGTCATCACTTCCTCCAATTTTCTGCTCTAATGAACTCCAGGGAATCTTTGTCAGTAATGGCCCTCAGTGGGACACTCCAAGAAACTTCGGAGTTTGCATCTGACTTGGACTTGAGAGATTTCTTGAAACCCCTCTCAGTGCCTGAGGTTCATGGGCTCATCACCAAACACACCAGAGAAGTCATTAAAATAACCTGGGAGGAGACTGGGCCTCTGCTCCTGAGCTGGACTGGGCTCCTGGGACACAGAAAATTCCTGGCAAGTGGGCAGCTCTTAAGAAACAAAGCTCTGCCCAGGAGCAGCTCCTCTGCAAAGGGCGGCAGGGCTGGGGTCACTGCCTGCAGGTGAGAAGGGGAGAGGAGAGAGTGAAAGAGAGGTTAGGGGCAGGCTGGAGTGGGAGGATGCTGAGATGTCGCTAGAGGAGAAATCATTACCACCCTTGACATGGTAAACGTCTGGCTACAGGGCTGTAACTGCCCCTGGAAGGGTCTACAAATCTGTGTGTAGCTCAGACCCCATCAGGTCTTTCAGAAGGACTGCCAGGGGGTCTTATTAAAAATGTGTAAAGGGCTGTGAAGCTGGGGGGCAGGCAAGGGTGCCCAGGGTGCTGTGGGGAGAAGTTGTGGGTGGAAGCCCCCCCCCCCCCCCCCCCCCGGCAGGGCAGGGCAGGGTCCTGCTGCTTTCAACAAGGTGTTGTGTGTCTCTACTTGCATTTGTTATTCACTGTGGTGACAAGGATGTTCAGAGGACTGGAGCACCTCCCCCATGGAGACAGGCTGGGTTATTCAGCCTGCTGAAAAGAAGGTTCTGGGGAGACCTCGTTGCAGCCTTCCAGTACCTAAAGGGGACCTACAGGAAAGCTGAGGAGGGACTGTTTGTCAGGGGGTGTAGTGACAGGACAAGGAGTAGTGGCTTTAAACTAAAAGAGGATAGATTTGGAGTAGATATAAGGAAGAAATTCTTTGCTATGATGGTGGTGAGTCACTGGAACAGGTTGTACAGAGAAGTTGCTGATGCCACATCCCTGGGACCATTGAAGGCCAGGTTGGGTGGAATTTTGAGCAGCCTGTTCTAGTGGAAGGTGTCCCTGCCTATGGCAGGGAGGTGGAATTATGTGGGTCTTCCAACCCAAAACATTCTATGATTCTATGACATTTCTGCTGGGTACTCTTCCCTAATCCCTTTTCTAGGCATTGCCTGGAAGGGAAGGGCTCTGTGCTTTCAGTTTTCTAATCTTGATTCCCTTGTTGGGGGGGTGGAAGGTAAAAATTTAGGTGCTGATAGCAAAAGATGGGAGGGGGGATTTGGACACCTCCCGGTCAGTCCTTCAATGAACATGTTTTTCCCCAAAAAAGCCCCCCTCGTTTCCTCTCCCACCCAGCAAAGCCTCTGCCCTTAAGGCCATGGGGACCGAGGCATAAGCTGCCTCCTCTGCAGCCCGAGCCCCAGTAGAGTAGACGCTCCCGAATGTCCATCTGTCCCTCCCTGGCCTTGCGTCCCTCCCCTGGCAGGAGCATTGTGACAGTTCTCCTTCTCTCTCCACTCAGTTGTCCTGCTGCTGTTCTCCTTCTCGGATTGTCTGGGGACAGAGAAGCTCAGCTGCAGCTCAGGCATGCATCTTGCAGGTCCTGCCATACAGAAGTGTCCATGCAATCAAGGTGTCCAAGTCCCCTTCTAACCTGTGGGGCTCAGCAATGCAGTCCTTGGGTTGGGGATGAAGCTGACTTTCTATTAAGGAGAATTTTGAAGAAATGCTATTTAAAATTGCACAGCTCCCATCACTGCCTAATTCCCTTTCAGGGGAACACCTGAGTGTGATCATGAACTACCTCAAAGAGTTGCCAGCAGTTGAGGCAGTTGAGAGCAAGACAGATGGGGAGAGAGACTCTCCTCACTCTGCACTAAGATTCTGTCCCATTGTCTTCCAGGACTACTAATATAGCACTTGCAGCATGGTGGAAATGCCAAGGATGTCTACCTGCAAAAAATACTCCTCAGGTTTGACCAGGGCAACAGGAACAAAAGAAACAAAACAAAGTCCCCACAGCGTAGGTCTGCAGTCTGGTGAGTCGGGAGCAGCAATACTGCAAAGGTCTTTGATGTCATAGGTGTATTTAACCAGAAATCACTCCTGGCTCCAATGTTCTTGCTGCAAAGCAGGATGGACTTCTCTAGAACCCACAGCAGAGTCCCCTGCTCACCACTGCACCCTCAGGAAGCAATAATTCAGAGCTCCATCCAGGCACTTGGATGAAGTTCTTCCTGGAAGGGCAGAGGCTGTGAGAAATGGATTAGTCTGTCCTCACTTGTCATTGACTTTTCCTCCTTGGACAGGCACCCATGGTCAGAAACAGCAAATGTCCAACAGCAGCTCCATCACCGAGTTCCTGCTCCTGGCATTCGCAGACACGCGGGAGCTGCAGCTCCTGCACTTCGGGCTCTTCCTGGGCATCTACCTGGCTGCCCTCCTGGGCAACGGCCTCATCCTCACCGCCATAGCCTGCGACCACCGCCTCCACACCCCCATGTACATCTTCCTCCTCAACCTCGCCCTCCTCGACCTGGGCTGCATCTCCACCACTGTCCCCAAATCCATGGTCAACTCCCTGAGGGACACCAGGGCCATTTCCTACTCTGGATGCACTGCCCAGGTCTTTCTCTTTGCCTTCTTCATCACAGCAGAGTGTTGTCTCCTCACCATCATGGCCTATGACCGCTACGTGGCCATCTGCAATCCCCTGCACTACGGGACCCTCCTGGGCGGCAGAGCCTGTGCCACCATGGCAGCAGCTGCCTGGGGCAGTGGGGTTCTCAATGCTCTCCTGCACACAGCCAATACGTTTTCACTGACCCTCTGCCAAGGCAATGCTGCGGATCAATTTTTCTGTGAAATCCCCCAGATCCTCAAGCTCTCCTGCTCAGACTCCTACCTCAGAGAAGCTGGACTTCTTGTGATTAGTGTCCTTGTCGACTTTGTATGTTTTATTTTCATTGTGCTGTCCTATGGGCAGATCTTCAGGGCCGTGCTGAGGATCCCCTCACAGCAGGGCCGGCACAAAGCCTTTTCCACGTGCCTCCCTCACCTGGCTGTCGTCTCCCTGTTTGTCAGCACTGGCATGTTTTCCTACCTGAAGCCCCCCTCCGTCCCCTCCCCATCCCTGGACCTGGTGATGGCAGTTCTGTACTCGGTGGTGCCTCCAGCACTGAACCCTCTCATCTACAGCATGAGGAACCAGGAGATCAAGGACGCCCTGAAGAAAATGAGGCAATGTACAGTATTTCAGCTTTAATAAAGTACTCTGCTGCTCATATGATTCCCAGAATTTCACATGAAAACCCAGGACTGTCTTTGTCCACAGTTTTTTTCTTTTCTTCCCATTTTTTCTTCGTTTTGTCTTTGCTTGCTTTCCTTCCGTAGCGACCAGCACAGATGACCCCCAACACCTTTAAAAGTAGATTCCCAGCAGACCTTACTAACTACTTCTCTGAGCAGCCTGAAATCTGCTCTCCCAATATCCAAGGTCAACGTTTTGGTGGCAGTTTTTCTTCTACCACCAAAGATTTTAAAGTCGACTGCTTCACTCTTACTGTGGCCAAGACAGACACTAAGCACCACTTCACCCATGAGACCATCTCTATTTAATAGCAACAAATACAGGAGGGCACCTTTCCTAGTCGTCTCCCTTAATATCTGTACCAAGAAGTTATCAGTGTGAATTAGAAATTTCCTGGACCAGTTTGTATCAGCTGTATGGTATTCCCAGTTAACATCTGGCAAGTTGAAGTCACCCATAAGGACAAAGGCAGCTGATCTACAGATTTCCCCTCATTTCCTATAGAATAATTTTCTGATTGTCATCATGCTGGCTGAGTGGCCTATAGTAGACTCCCACAACAACACATGCTTTATTTGCTTTTCCCTTAGTCCTTACCCAGAGGCTCTCAACCATATCATCACCAACTGCAAGCCCTGTACAGTCGAGCCCCTCCATTACATACAGTGCCACCCCACCACCTGTGTGCCCTGCTTATTCCTCCTGAAGAGGCTATAACCATCCACTGCAGCACACCATTGTCCTGGTTTCAGCTGGGATAGAGTTAGTTTTCTTCCTAGTAGCTGGTATGGTGCCGTATTTTGGATTTAGGATGAGAATAATGCAGATAACCCAATGACATTTTCTTTGCTGCAGAGCAGAGCTTTTACTAAGTCAATGACTTAGCTTCTCTGGGGGGAGTTGTCTGGGGGGCTGCCACTGCTCAGGGATGGACTGGGCATTGGTCAGTGGCTGGTAAGCAATTCAGTTGTATTGTATATTCTTTTATCATTATTATTATTATTATTATTATCCCTTCTTTTTTTTTTCTGTCCTATTAAACGGTCTTTATTTCAACCTATGAGTTTTACCTTTTTTTTTCTGATTCTTTCCCCCATCCCAATGAGGGGGATTGAGTGGTGCTGAGCTGCCTGGCAGGTTAAGCCACAACAATCAGTCACAGAACTCTTCCCACCAAGTTTTGCTTATGGCAATGATTTTGCAACTGGGGGACTGAGCCAAAGTTTCTAGCTCCTCTTGCTTGTTTGTCATGCTGTGTACATTGGTGCAGAAACACTTCAATTGTAATTTATTGCACCCAGCACCTTGTGGAGCAGATTGAAGGACCACACTAGCACACAGTCCCTCAAATTTTGGTGTGCCATCCCATAGATTATGACTGGAAAGCCTGATTTTATCCCTTTCCCCCTTCAAATCTAGTTTAAATCTAGCTTCAATCCAATTTAAAGGACATGTTAAATGTACAGCCCACAGTGAAGAAACATAGACTTACCTCTACCTAAGGCACATGACTCCATTTCCTCAGCTAAATACCTCCACAGGCTGCCCTGAATATAACAAGTAGGGAGAAGGTTCAGTTGTCCTACATGTGTGCATCTGCTTCCATTTCACCTGCCAAAGGGATTTCCCACCAGGCCCCAGATGCTGCCCTGACTCCCAAAAATACTGCGTTAGAGCTTGCAGATACCTGCAAATATCTTGGATCACCTCTGGCACTGAGTTTGTGTTTGATCAGCTCACTTCTGCCCTACAATATCTAGTATTTACCGTGGAAGGTTAGACAAGAGTATTTTGTGCACACTTGAGGAGAGGCCAGATAAATGCCTGAGGGGGGTGGTGATACAGTGAAAGTCATGTCATGGTCCTCTGCTCCTGAGCTGGGCTGGGCTCCTGGGATGCTTTGCCCAGCAGCAGCTCCTCTGCACCACGCAGCAGGGCTGGGGGCACTGCCTGCAGGAGACGAGGGGGCAAGAAGGAGAGAGGTGTTAAAGGCTGAGTGGAGTGCAAGAACAGGGCAATCCCAGACATGAGGACAGGCTGGGTGAAGGGCTCATCGAGAGCAGCCCTGAGGAGAAGGACTTGGGGGTTCTGGTAGATGAAAAGCTCGACATGAGCCAGCAGTGAGTGCTTGAAGTCCAGAAGAGCAACTGCATCCTGAGCAGCATCAACAGAGGGGTGACCAGCAGCTGAAGGGAGGGGATTGCCCCCCTCTGCTCTGCTCTTGTGAGACCCCACCTGGAGTCCAGGTCAGGATCCCCCAGTACAAGAAGGATGCGGACCTGTTAGAACGGGTCCAGAGGAGTTACACGAAGATGATCAGAGGACTGGAGCACCTCTCCTATGGAGAAAAGCTGAGAGAGCTGGGGGTGTTCAGCCTGGAGAAGAGAAGGCTTCGTGGTGACCTCATTTGCAGCTTTTCAGTACTTAAAGGGTATTTAGATGGAGAGTGACTCTTTGCTCAATCAGATAATGACAGGGAATGGTTTTAAACTAAAAGAAGGGAGATTTAGATTAGATATTAGGAGGAAATTCTTTACTTGGAGGGTGGTGAGGCACTGGAACAGGTTGTCCAGAGAAGTTGTGGATGCTCTATCCCTGGAGGTGTTCAAGGCCAGGTTGGACAAGGCTCTGGGCATCCTGATCTAGTGGGTGGCATCCCTGCCTATGGCAGGGGATATGGAACTAGATGGTCTTTAAGGTCGACAGGGGAGGTTCAGGCAGGATATCAGGAAGAGGTTCTTCACCGAGAAGGGTGGTTGCACACGGGAACAGGCTCCCCAGGGACATGGTCACGGCACCAAGCCTGTCAGAGTTTAAGAAGCGTTTGCACTGTGCTTTTAGTCATACGGTCCGAATTTCTGGGTAGACCTGTGTGGAGCCAGGAGTTGGACTCGATGGTCCTTGTGGGTCCCTTCCAACTTGGGATATTCAGTGATTCTACTTAAAGTGCATCTTGTTCATACTCCGTAATTTCCAGTCGTTTCTGCTGTTGGACTTCCTATAACATGCAACTCCGATCACGGGTTACAACAATTTGAAAGTACATCCATCATAATCTCCACCCCTGGTCCCTTCAGACCAGGCTACAGAATTTAACATTGCAATGAACTCCTCCCCTCACCCCTGCTCCATCCAGTGGATATTGGCCACGGCCTCTTGGAGGTGTACCTCCTCCGGCATGGCCTTATCCATAAGCCACAGTCCCTTCAGAAGTCTACCTGCTGTGTTGAGGACTTACCCATGGCCACAGATGCTTTGAGGTCTTCTGCCATGGCCTTATGCATGGGCACAGACACTGCAAGGTGTACCTACTGTGGCATGGACTTCTCCATGGCCACAGATGCCTCGAGGCGTACTTTGCTCTGGAGTGGACTTGTCCATGGACACAGACGCTTTGGGTTGTGCGTGCTGCCATGTGGAATCACCCACAGGTCACAGTTCCTCTGACTCAAGTTCACACTGGAGTTCCAGCCTGTCCAGTACAAGCAGCACAGGAAAAGCAGCAGTGCCCTGGCCATCCACCAGTCCGGGCACATGGCCATGGCTGTTATGAGAATGTTCCCAGGCACAGCAAAGAAAGATGAGAAGGAGTAGAACAAACAGCAGATTCAAAAGCAGCCACTAAAAAGCACTGGAATCTCATATACATACAGAAAGGCAAGGAAGCCCTGTGGCAAACACAGGAGACTGCCAATTAGCAGCCAAACCGCTATGACATCGATAAATTTGGTCTCCACACTCAAATCCGTCATCGTCTCGAACCCTTTGTGCCCCAAAGAACTGTTTTGGTTTAGCACCAGAAGGCAGCTGAGCATCGCACAGCCACTCACCCACTCATCCCAGGTGGGATGGGGAGAAAATCAGAAAGGTAAAAGTGTGAGAACACATGGGTTCAGATATAGACAGTTCACTAGGCAAAGCAAAATCTACGCACGCAAGCAAAGCAAAACAAGGAATTCATTCGCTACTTCCCAT
Source organism: Cygnus olor (assembly GCF_009769625.2). NCBI lineage: Eukaryota > Metazoa > Chordata > Aves > Anseriformes > Anatidae > Cygnus > Cygnus olor. The sequence goes on along the minus strand of NW_024429095.1, from coordinate 60,710 downwards.
TGGCAGGCAGATGTTCAGCCACTTCCAGGAAAGCCAGGCTCGTCACCCGTAATGGTTTCTTGGAGGACAAATGCCATCATTCCTAGTGTGCCCCCTTCCTCCTTTACCCCAGCTTTTATTGCTGAGCATGATGTCGCATGGTATGGACTGACTTTGGTCAGTCCAGGTCAGCTCCTGGCTCTGTCCCCTCCCAGCTTCTGGTGCACCCCCAGCCTCCTCGCTGGTAGGGCAGCAGGAGAAGCAGAAAAGTCCTTGGCTCTGTGTGAGCATTGCTCTAACACATCAGTGTGTTATCATTGCTATTTTCATCAAAAATCCAAAATGTAACGTCATATGAGCCTCTATAAAGGTAATTTGACAAAAATCATGCCAAAACCATGACAGCTGCCTATGCTACCCAGAAAATAACAAACAAGGCAAGATTCACTTGTCCTAAACGTGGGCATCATCTACTATTTCAGTTGGCCGAAGGAAATCTCTTTCATACTTAATAATGATCCCTTATCTCTTAATTACCTGCACGTGCCTTGAACCAATACTGGCTCCACAAATGTTACCAGGTGTTTGCATCAGAACAACTGGCCCTACTCTCCATCACCATTAATTAGCATGGGAGATGAGACAAGGAGCTCAAATGCAAGTACTTATTTCGTGCTTGCCTGAATTGGGGCAAGAGGAATCCCACTCTGAGGGTTTGTCGGGTGCATGAGAGAGAGCTGTCTCCTTCCACCTCCAGAATGGCAAGCCCAGAATGAAATGCTTTTTTTGACTCAGTTGAATCTCTTTCCTCAGCAGCAGTAAAGGAGATCCCTCCTAGGAAAGATGATTCTTAAACATAATTCTTTGTGAGATAGAAGCAGTGATGCTGCGTGAAAGAAATGTCTCTCCCCAGCTGAGATAAGTGGTTATGTCTGTGTCTTTCACAATGGTTTCTCCTGGAGCCCCAGAGACATCTCCATGGACCAATAGTGGCAGAAAAAGAGATGCTTTGGGCTGGGTCTCTGCTGCTGAGCTGAGCTGGGCTCCTGGGACCGAGGGAGCTCCTAGCAAGTGGGCAGCACTGCAGAGAGACGGCTCTGCCCAGGAGCAGCTCCTCTGCACGGCACAGCAGGGCTAGGGGCACTGGCTGCAGGCACAGAGGGAAGATGAGCAAGGCAGAAAGGGAATAAAGGCAGTCGGGATGGTGAGAGCAGGGATAAGCTCATCGCAGGAGGAATCTTCACAGACCTTTACACGGTAAGTCTCTTGCCACAGGACAATGCAGTTCCTTGAAGTGTCTCCTAGACCTGGCACATCTCTCCATGGGCAGGACCTGTCAGTTTTCTACATGTAGTTGGGGGCGGTGACACGTTAGAATTTTTAAGAAGGGATTAAAAGTTGAAATCTGTTTCACTGACAGGCACCTGAGTCTCTAAGCATCAAATGCCAGTCCCACGTGGCTTTTAGGCAGCAGCAATCAGCTTTCCAGCCTCCTAAGTACCTGCACACACCAAGATGCCCCAGGGCTCCCAGGCTGGGAGGGGGGAGTTGGGGACCCCACAGTCAGCCTTCAGTGAACACGCCTTTCTCCAGACAAACTGCTGGGTCTCCTCTTCCACCCAGTAGAGCCCCCTTAAGGCCAAAGGGCCCAGGGCAGGAGAGGAGGGTCTCCTGAGTGTCCACCTGTCCCTCCCTGGCAGGAGCATCGTGACAGCTCTCCTTGTCTCTCCACCCAGCTCTGCAGGTGCTGTTCTTCTCAGGTGGGATGGGGATGGGGGGCTCAACCCATACAATCCTGCCATACAGATGTGTCCATGGGAACAGGGTGCTCAAACCCCCTTCTGACCTGTGGGGTTCAGCAATGCAGTCACTTGGGTGGGGATGAAGCTGACATTATCTCAAGGACACCCTAATTTTTGGACACACGGAAGTACACAGGTTTCCACTAGGGAGGGGTTTTCAAAGAACTGCTCTATGAAATTGGATTCCTCTGCTCTCAGCAGTGCCAAATTTCATTTCAGGGGAATATCTCAGTTTGATCATCCTCAAGCTGGAAGAGTTGCCAACACAGGGCAGTTGAGAGCTAGACTGATGGACATAGTGGCTATAGTCCCTCTGCACCAAGGATCTATCCCTTTGCCTCCCACGTCTCTCCATACAGCACTTGGAGTACGGTGGTAATGCCAAGGATGTCTACCTGCAAGAAACACTTCTCAGGTGTTACGGAGGCAACAGGAACAAAATAAACCAAATTAAATACCCACAGCTTTGTTCTGCAATCTGGTGAGGCGGGAGATGCTCTTGGATACCATGATTTAACTGGAGGTGACTCCTGGTTCCAATTTACCTGATGCTGCACAACAATACTGACTCCTCCGGAGCCCACAGCAGAGCCCCCTGCTCTCCATTGCACTCTCACCAAGCAATAAGACAGAGCTGAACCAGGGATCTGAACAGAGGTGCTCCTGGAGGACAGAGAGTGTGCGGGTGGGGTCTGTGGAGAAGAAGTGAAGAAGTGGAGGAATTTTTCCTCGCAGAAGCCTGTCCACACTTCGCACTGACTTTTCGACATTGTACAAACCCCCATACCCACAGGCAGCAGATGCCCAACAGCAGCTCCATCACCGAGTTCCTGCTCCTGGCATTTGCAGACACGCGGGAGCTGCAGCTCCCGCACTTCGGGCTCTTCCTGGGCATCTACCTGGCTGCCCTCCTGGGCAACGGCCTCATCCTCACCGCCGTAGCCTGCGACCACCACCTCCACACCCCCATGTACTTCTTCCTCCTCAACCTCGCCCTCCTCGACATGGGATCCATCTCCACCACTGTCCCCAAAGCCATGGTCAATTCCCTGTGGGACACCAGGGCCATCTCCTATGCAGGATTTGCTGCACAGATCTTACTGCTTCCTTTCTTCATCACAGCAGAGTGTTGTCTCCTCACCATCATGGCCTACGACCGCTACGTGGCCATCTGCAAGCCCCTGCACTTTAATATGGGAAAAAACCTGCAATAGGAGACTTACCCGTGATTATCTCAAATGCACAGTATGCTTTGGCATAGTCTTGACTTTTTTGAGTTAAAGGTAATGAGTTGGATTTCCCTGTGTGAAATGAGCTTTATGGAAATGTCCCTGTTTTCAGATTCTCTTTGAGACTCCCCATAGATTTGATTGGAGGAGAGAGGAGGAAAGATGGAAGCTGCTTTTTATTTTTAATAACTCCCAGGCCAGTGGGCACCTGAAAAAGCCTTCCTCGTTGTGTCCCAAGGCTGGCCCTAGCCCAATCTCCCCAACAGTCTTTGTGTTGCTTTATGACCTTGAGCTCTCGCCACCTCTGATCCACATCAAGTTCAGCCAATTCTGCTGAAGCAGCTGTCAAGGGGTAGGAACAAATGGAGAGGGCTGCAGGGGCCCATCTACTCTGTCTGTGAGGCCAGGTACAGCCTCGGGGTTGAGGGCTGGTGGGGCTCTTTCAGGATACATGCAGTCACTGCAGTGTAAGCAGGAGTACTGATAAGTCTGCCCTTCCACCTGCAAGATCCGTGGAAGGCATAATTCGCTGTGCCCCAGCAAAACTGGCTTTAGCTCTGGGGCCGTGATGTCAATTCTGTCTTCTGCACCCAAACCTTGAGTGGTGTTGGTCTTTGTCCTCAATGATCTGTGGTGCAGAGGTCTGAATGTAAGATACACAATGCAATAATTGCACACTTCAAAAATACTCCAACACGGGAATTAATAGCAATTAACGACATGCAAAACCACAGATCTCAGTGTCATCATGCAGAAGAATAGAAATGTTTTGCAACAGTCTCAGGAAGAGGCAGGCCAGAAACTTTGGTTCACCCACCCAAAAATATCAGTACATAATGACTTCTTCAACTAGGGAAGATACCTTCTTGTACCTTGGTGACTGCTTCAGCCCAGACAGCTAAAGAACTGAGAAGGAAATATAGATAAGAGAATGCAGAATGTATGTTGTTTGCTAAATTTTCCCCACAGAGTATAAATCACCAAAGTATTTCCTTAGGAGTAAGGTGGTAGTACAATACAAAGAAAGTCCATCACCCGAGTTAAAATATATGCATGTGTTTTTTTGAGCTTTTTTTTCTTTCTTTTTCTTTTTTAATTTTCAGATAGTCATCTGAAACTTGCATTTCCATTTGGTTCTCATTGGGTGTCCATTAATTTTTTTCTTCATGCCGTTGTAATCTGTAAATATATATATTTGGACTATGGACCTGTCAGCTTAACCAGGAAAGAGACTGGAGCTTCAGCAATAATATTAACAAACTCCTGGGACCCTCCTGGGCAGCGGAGCCTGTGCCACCATGGCAGCAGCTGCCTGGGGCTGTGGGTTTATCAATGCTGTCCTGCACACAGCCAACACATTTTCTCTTCCTCTCTGCCAAGGCAATGTTGTGGACCAGCTCTTCTGTGAAATCCCCCAGATCCTCAAGCTCTCCTGCTCAGACTCCCACATGAGAGAAGCTGGGCTTCTTGTGGCTAGTGGATGTTTAGCCTTTGGGTGTTTTGTTTTCATTGTGCTGTCCTATGGGCAGATCTTCAGGGCCGTGCTGAGGATCCCCTCTCAGCAGGGACAGCACAAAGTCTTTTCCACGTGCCTCCCTCACTTGGTTGTGGTCTCCTTGTTTGTCAGCACTGGCATGTTTTCCTACCTGAAGCCCCCCTCCATCTCCTCCCCATCCCTGGATCTGTTTGTGACTGTGCTGTATGTGGTGGTGCCTCCAGCACTGAACCCCCTCATCTACGGCATGAGGAACAAGATGCTCAACGAAGCTCTGCAGACAATACTGGAACAAATGCTAGTTCAAGACCACTAAGGTGCCCATCAGCCTCGTATGATTTCCAGGAACTCACAAAAATCCCACCTTTTTTTTAAATTTTATTGTATTTTATTTTGTTGTTGTTTTTGTTCCTCCTTTGTTATACCTACGACTAGTAATTCCAATTAAATAATATTAATCATCTGACTTCGTCCTTATCCTTATACCTGTGGCATTTTTCCTGAGCAGCAAACCTTATATACATAAGGAACCAGGCTGCTTGGAAAACTACAGAAACCAGGAGAAAATGATCAGTTTTACCTCCCACCTCTTCCCATCTCCTCTGGAGCTGGGGAGCAGGCCCAGCGTTCAGGAGGGGCTGAGGGGCTCTGAGCTCAGCTGGCACAGGGAGGAGCAGCCCAGGTGGCCTTCAGAGCTGCCTCTCACTGCCCAGTGGGTTCTCCCTCTCTGCTGCCTTCCATCTGGGGCTGCTGCTTCCCTGGAGCCATGGCCATGGACTGCAGCAGGACGTGGTCTTGTCAATACTGCTCTCATTTCGTTGATGCTCTCATTTTCACTGATAACATCAGGGTGTTATCAACATTATTGTCATCCTAAATCCCAAACACAGCACCATACCAGCTACTAGGAGGAAAATTAACTCTATCCTAGGCAAAACGAGGCGATGGTCTTTGACTTATATGCCAAGTTCTGTCCTCCCTGCAGTAGGGCTGCTGGCAGATGCCATCCTGGAAAGGTGTCTGAAGCTGCCAGGAGATATCAGAGGATCTCTAGGGACAACATGCGGATCTGGGTGGGCGGTGAGTGGCACTCCACAGAATAAGTGACCATCTAAGGTGGAGTGCCCCAAAGGAAAGGTGAACCTGAGGAGCTCATAGGCTAATGAGGGCTCTACAATGCCAGGACAGGCTATGAGGAACCAGCAGGCAAGGGCACATAAGACCAAAGGGGACACATAAGACCAAAGGGTAATTCAGGGTACCACCTTTCAAACTCCACAGACTAGATCTAGTGCAGAACTCGCCTGCCTCTTGTGTCATTAGACATACCCCATGGTCCTGCCAAGCAACACCCTAGGCTGCTGAGACATTGTGGAAGATGAAAAGGGGCATAGCAGGAGTGATTTCCATCTGGCTGAGTCTGCTTCCCACCCTGACCAGTACAGCCAGTGCAGGGTCACCCTGTGGCCCCAGGGCACCACAGCCCTCGCTCTGCAGCACAGCACCACCAGACTGTGGTCCTGATAGGAGTATGGGGAAGGAACCAGGGAGGTTCAGGCCAGCATGGACATACTCCTCTGGGAATGGCTATCTGGGGAGCATGGATGTCCCTGAACAAGAGCAAAGGAGCATTCTGTGCCTGCGGAGAGGAAAAAGTGACAAAGAGAAACCTATTTCTGAAGGCATCCGCTCAGGGCAGGCTGCTGTGTCACTGGGCCAGGACTCTCGTGGTGGCCTGGGGAGAGGTGGTGGGGATGTCCAGGACTGGAGACCAGGGATCCTAGAATTTCACTGGCCTCTGCTTCCTTGGACCATAGTCAGCCTCCTCCTTGTTGGCCCGAGACGGCCACTAAGTACGCACCGGATGAAAGAGAAGGAGAAGGAGAAGGAAAGAGGAAAGGAAAAGGATTATGAAAAAGCAATCGCAAACCACCTCCCACCAGCAGATTGATGCCCAGCCAGTCTCTGAGCAGCAATTTCCTTGGAAAGACTGCCACAGTTTTATTGCTGAACATGATATAATGTGGCATGAACTTCCCTCTGGTCATTTGTCCTGGCTGTATCCCCACCTCCACCCAGTGCCTTAGCAACTACCAGACTTGCTGGTGGGGGCAGAGTGACAAAGAAAGAAGTCCTTGTAGGTCTGTAAGAGCTGCTCAGCAATAGATAGATCACCGGTGTGTTATCAGCACAGGTTAGAAAGCCAAAACACTGCACCGTACAGGTAATATGAATAGAATTAACTCTGTCTGGACAGATCAAAGATGTATTACAGACAGGAACATGCCCTCCGAGCTCTGGAAAGGAGCCATGAAGGTTTTAATAAGCACATCCATGCAAAAACCTCCTGAGGTGAGGTCCCACTCCTTCAGGGGAGGAAGGGAAGGTTGGTGAGACATGGGGGACATCAGGGCAAGATTGGGGGTGTGCAGAGCAGTGAGTGTGTTACAGGCAGGAAGAAGGTCTGAAAGAGCATGGAGTGGCCATGCAGAGATGGAACCATTTGAACGTTATGTTAGGGCGGCAGAGGAAAGAGGGTGTGGAGTTCACTTCTAGGACAGAGAGTTAAATTGAGGAAGCAAGCGTGGGGCTGGGACATCTCAGGTGACTGAGGAGCATTAGGAGACCTTTGATAAAAAGCTGGGCAAGTAGTGTGGAACTCACGAGCTATGGCAAATCCCCAGAAGACCAAAGCTTTGTGTTGGAAGGAAAAGGTGGGTGGAGGGGTTGGGGGTGCTTAAAACTTGGGAGATGGCAGAGTCAGAGTGAGGTACGTAAGCACGATAGTGGTCAAAGCCTGCAGGAGAACTGTTTGCAGGCATGGGACAGCATGGGAGAGCCTGTGGTGTGGATGGCTGAGGGCCTTGGTGGGGCTGGGACTCCCCCAGAAATAAAGATGTCTTTGCTCATCTATTACTGTTGCCTGTGCAATCAACAGTCATGAGGGGACACTGTTTGCTTAAAGACTTGCAGCCTTCTTGCCTCTCTCCAGTTTAATCCAACTCCAGGACACATCCTTTCATGGCCAGTTTAATCCAGCTCCAGAGCGCATCCTTTCATGGCTTCATCATCGGTGGTGGCCCTCAGGAAAGCCACTAACATAGAGGTTTGTGCCTGCCTTCCTCAGAGGCTTCTTCAGTCTTCCTTCAGTAGCTGCAGTTCAGGAACTTGGCACCAGAGAGCTCATGAAAATGCACAATGCCCTAACAAGACAAGCCTCTGCGTAACTTACCCTAATTCTTCTGCTCTTGTGTGGTTGATTAGAGAGAATCCATGACTGTAGTCTAACCGAGAAGATTTCCAAAATAAATAACAAGAAATTTTCTTCTATTTTCATTTTTCTTTATTTTTCCACTTAGGGAATATGCAATCTCAACCATCTCCAATTCATATTGATCCAGAGTGTTGCATGATGAAATCTGAATAGGTAGGAAAAACAAGATCCTTTTTGTCAGACACTGGATAGGCAGTCTTCACCCAAGCTCCCCCATCTGCCATTTCTCCTATCAGTCACCTGGGATTTCCATTAGTCCTGTTAAAATCAGAGCTTTTCCCACCCAAGGCTACCACTGAATGTTTCTGCACCAATTTCCACCTGCTTTGTTTGTAGAACTGGCTGCACACAGACACAGGGTTCCTCTGTCTTACCAGAACAAAAAGAAGGAAAAAAAATGATAAAGAGAGATCCGATTACAAAATAAAATATATTCCTCAGCTCTCTGTTAAGTCCAAGTTGCCTCTACTGAAGTCCATTTTCAGCCATGCCCCGCCTCAGTGGAAAATCTCCAGGGAGAATTATAGGAAAGGACAGACAGGAAGGCAGGTAAGGAGCTGGCTGCGGAAGCATCAGGCAATAACAATCAGAACAGCAATAAAAATAAGATAATTACCAGCAATAATTATCATATTATATTATAACATAATAGTATGTATTATAATATGCTAGAAAATAATTACCAGTAATAACAATAAGAACAAAAATAATAACAATAATAACAAGTATAATAATAAGACAAACCAAGGAAAGGACAGCAATCGGATACTAAGATTTGTCACAGACGTTTGTCAAGAAAGGTAGGATGTTTATTGCCCTTGAGAAATGTCCATGAAATCACTTTCTTTATACCATTCTTGATTTCCTTATTTCTCATGCTATAGATGAGAGGGTTCACCACTGGAGGCACCACCGAGTATATAAATGACACCATCAGAATTAGAGCTGGGGAGGAGACGGAGGAAGGCTTCAGACAGGCAAACATGGCAGTGCTAAGAAACAGGGAGACGATGACCAGGTGAGGGAGGCACGTGGAAAAGGCTTTGTGCCGGCCCTGCTGAGAGGGGATCCTCAGCACGGCCCTGAAGATCTGCACATAGGACACCAGGATGAAAACAAAATACATGAAGACTATGCAGACACTAGCCACAAGAAGCCCAGCTTCCCTCATGGAGGAGTCTGAGCAGGAGAGCTTGAGGATCTGGGGGATTTCACAGAAGAACTGGTCCACAGCATTGCCTTGGCAGAGAGGAAGAGAAAATGTATTGGCTGTGTGCAGGACAGCATTGATAAACCCATAGCCCCAGGCAGCTGCTGCCATGGTGGCACAGGCTCTGCCGCCCAGGAGGGTCCCGTAGTGCAGGGGCTTGCAGATGGCCACGTAGCGGTCATAGGCCATGATGGTGAGGACAGAATACTCTGCTGTCATCAAGAAAAGAAACAAAAATACCTGGGCTGCACATCCTGCGTAGGAAATGGCCCTGGTGTCCCACAGGGAATTGGCCATGGCTTTGGGGAGAGTGGTGGAGATGCAGCCCAGGTCGAGGAGGGCGAGGTTGAGGAGGAAGAAGTACATGGGGGTGTGGAGGCGGTGGTGGCAGGCTACGGCGGTGAGGATGAGGCCGTTGCCCAGGAGGGCAGCCAGGTAGATGCCCAGGAAGAGCCCGAAGTGCGGGAGCTGCAGCTCCCGCGTGTCTGCGAATGCCAGGAGCAGGAGCTCGGTGATGGAGCTGCTGTTGGGCATTTTTTTCTCTCTAGTCTCAAAAAAACATTTGGTTAGAAGGAATTGTTGAAAGAGAAGATATAGGCAAGTTAGGGCAGACTTCTTTGTGCTAATTCTATGCCATTTCCCATATAAGTTTTCCCACAAGGGCTTCTCTTTGTCCTTGGGACCTTTCTTCAGCTCTGTTTTGACAGCTCAGTTTTGTGCTGCTCCATACATCACGAGCAGCAGGGGCTCTGCCCGTGGACTCCAACCAAGTCAATCCCACTTCACTTCCGTGGTGACAAACAGCCCATTTTTTTCCTTAGGATTTCCCAGCATTGGCTGCCTTTAGACAAGTGAAAAGTATTTGCTGCAGTGACCTTGTGAGAACTGTCCCTCTTTAGTGCAGTGAGGTGGGGTTAGCATGCAGCCAGCTGCCTCGCAGAGGGCAGAGCCCTGGGAGAGACTCAGCTCCTCCAACTCTGCCCTTCTGAACAGTCTGCATCTGTCACTTACTGCCAAAACAGATTCTTTCTCACTTGAATTTTTACATTTGCATTACATCTGCAGTGTCTACGTGAGGGAGAATGGGACCTTGTGTTCACACCCTCCCGTGTTGAAGTAACACCCAGCACTGGGAGGAACGGTTCACTACCTTCAAAACCTGGCCTCCAGAAGATGATCTGGAGAAGAAGGTTTTTATTAACCAATTATTTCAAATTTATATCCTTACAGCCACTAAGGTCACTTCCTATGATGGGGCAGAAAACCTCTGGTTTTGCAAAACTTTATTGCAAACTTTTCTCTCTTTTCCAGTGCAGCTGAGCAGAGTGATGCCGAGTGGTGGCATTGCTCTCTGCTGCCTGAAACTGTCCCTGCTGCCGGCTGCTTCTCTGTCCCCATGTCTCCTCCCTGCCCAGGCTCACAGAATCCATCCCACCCACTCAGCTCTGCCTTGAAGACATCTTCTGGCATCAGAGCACTGTGCAAAAAAAAACATTTCTTTGTGTGCGGACGCTAAGGAGATGCTCAGACACATGCTAGCAAGAACTGGAGTTTCAGTGACTTCTCCAGAATGGAGAAAGGAATTCCATCTTCCACTGCCCGCTCAGCCACCCAAAAGGAGAAAATCCAAAGCAGACTCCTACATTTTCTGGTAAACCCAGTCTTTACTTTCTCTTGCACGTCCTCCTCCACGCTGCAGAAACCATGAGAGACACCCTGACAGGTCCTGCCCACGGAGAGATGTGCCAGGTCTAGGAGACACTTCAAGGAACTGCATTGTCCTGTGGCAAGAGACTTACCGTGTAAAGGTCTGCAAAGATTCCTCCTGCGATGAGCTCATCTCTGCTCTCACCATCCCGACTGCCTTTATTCCCCTTCTGCCTTGCTCATCTTCCCTCTGTGCCTGCAGGCAGTGCCCCTAGCCCTGCTGTGCAGTGCAGAGGAGCTGCTCCTGGGCAGAGCTGTCTCTCTGCAGCACTGCCCACTTGCCAGGAGCTCCCTCGGTCCCAGGAGCCTGACTCAGCTCAGCAGCAGAGACCCAGCCCAATACATGACCTTTGCAGCCCCCTCAGGCTCCCTGGGGATGTCCCATTGACCACAACCCTCTGGCTTCTTCCCTTCAGCCAGTTCACAATCCACCTCACTACCTGATCGTCCAGACCACACTTCCTCAGTTTAGCTGCTAGGATGCTGTGGGAGACGGTGTCAAACACTGCTGAAATCAAGATAGACCACATCCACTGCCTTACCATCATCTATCCACCTGGCTATGTCCTCATAAAAGGCTATCAGGTTGGTCAAGCACGACTTCCCCTTGGTGAAGCCATGTTGACTGCCCCTAATGACCCTCTTATCCTTGATGTGTCCAGAGACAGGAAGTGGTGCCCTCAGTGGTGTACTAGGCACAGTGTGGACTCGTCCATGGCCACAGTCACTTCAGGGTGAGCCTATTTACCGTGGCCTTATTCCATGGTCATCAGAGTGCTTCAGCACGGATTAATTCACAGCCACACACTCTTCTGTGTTTTCTGGCACGGCATTATTAACAGCCTTAGAGGCTTCCAGATGTACCTGCCCCAGTGTGGACATACCCTTGGGCCAATATGCCTTCAGGGAAGTACCTTCTGCACTGTGGACATATCCATTGCCATAGACCCTTTGGGGTGGACACGTCCCCGTGTGGACTTATCCATAGGCTACAGTCCCTCTGACTCAAGTACCCCTGCGAGTTCCAGCCTGTCCATTACAGCAGCACAAGAGCAGCAATGCCCTGGCCATCTGACAGCCCAGGTACATGGCCAGTGCTGCTATCAGAACATTCCTGGGCACACCAGAGCCAAATGATAAGGGGAACAGCAAACAACAAAAGCAAAAGTAGCCACTAACGAACATAGGGCAAGCAAGCCTTATGTCAAGAAAAGGAGCCTGCCAATTCATTGCTGAAGAGCTATAACAGCAGATGTTAATTCAGGTTACCAGACTCCAATCATATCTGTTGTCATCTCAAACCCACGGAGCCCCATGCTGGGCATCAAAAGGGACCATTCTGGATTAATCCCAGTAGGCAGCTAAGCACCACAGAGAGGTTGTGGAATCTCCTTCTCTGGGGATATTCAAAACCCACCCGGATGCCATCCTGGGCAAGGTGCTCTAGGGGATCCTGCCTGGCAGGGGGGTTGGACTGGGTGATCTTCAGAAGTCCCTTCCAACCTCAGCCATTCTGTGATTCTGCGACCACACGGCTGCCGATGGCTCCCCCCAGCAGGATGGGGGATAGAAGCAAAAGGGTAGGAGGGGGAAGTGAGTTGAGTCTAAGGAAACTAAACAGGTAAAGCAAAAACTGCATGCAAGTGAAGGAACAGGCCTCTACAATCACACCTCTTTAAGCTGGAGGATAATTGCACTCAGGTGTTACCCTGATAAGACACTGGATACAACTGAGAGCAGAGAAGCAAGGGTCAAAGTGCAGTTTAACAGAGTCATCAACTTTTCTTAGGGTACCTGAGGAGGGCCTCAGCTCTTCTAGCCCGGGATGCAGAGGCCTCATTCCAGCTGCCCACACGCAGACATCCAGCAGCATTTACATGTCCTTAGCATTGAGGTGTCTTCTCCATGAGGCACCTTGATAACACAGAGGTGCAACGAGAGAGATGTATCCTGCTGGAGAGCAGCCTGCAGCTCAGGAAGACACCCCAAAGATACTGCTGGATGTCCCAAAGCTGGGGTGTCCCGATATCCCAGCTCCACTCGCTGCAGTGTCTGGAGGAGTCACATGGTCCTCCCTGCCCATGCTCACAGCCCCTGGGGCATAGCAGGGACCCTGCTCTGCACCACAGCCCTGGGCTCTCTTGCCCTGCCACAGGTGTGTGCTCAGCCCCGTGCCACAGCTGAGGTGCTGCAGCCCAAATGTGTGCAGCCAGGAGGAGCTGGAGCCCCATGGCTTGTCCCAGAACAGTGATGATTTTGGGTGAAGGGACATTGGAATTTGGATTAAGGGATGTGATCACACATCTTGGCCACCTGCGGTGCTGAAGTGGAGGGATACAGGCTCTGCCAGAGAGAGTGTCAGGGAAGATGAGAAGGTGAAGGTGAAGCTCAGATGCATGGAGCTCCTCTGTGCAATTGACAACAGGTTGGGTTAGCTTTTGTGAGTGAGGAGGAGAGGAGCCAATGTGAGTGACATTCTGCTGGCTGTTACAAACCAGTAACGGAGATAAAGGCAGTTCACTAGGTAAAGCAAAAGCCGTGCGTGCAAGCAAAGCAAAGAAGGAATTCATTCACTACTTCCCACCGGCAGGCAGCTGTCCAGCCACTTCCAGGAAATGCAGGGCTCATCACGTGTAACAGGTTCTTGGGAAGACAAATGCCATCACCCTGACCACCCCTCACCCCCTCCTCCTTCTTTACCCCAGCTTTTACTGCTGACCGTGGTGTCATATCATATGGAATATGCCTTTGGTCAGTTTGGGTCAGCTGTCCTGGCCGTGTACCCCCCCCCCCCTCAGCTCCTGCTGCACCGTCATCTTCCTTGCTGGCAGGGCAGCACGAGAAGCAGAAAAGTCCTTGCCTCTGTGTGAGCACTGCCCTGCAACAACTAAAACAGAGCTCTGTTATCATCACTATTTTCATCCTAAATCCAAAACATAGCATTGTGTGAGCCTCTATGAAGAAAAAGAACTCTATCCCAGCCGACATCAAGACAGCTCTCACATCTTATGTTCCTACTTCAGCCTCTGGTTTGTTTGTTTGTTTGTTTGTTTGTTGTTTGCTTTTTTTTTTTTCCTTCTTCCTCTGCCTATTCATGATTCAAAGAGCCCTCGAAGGGAAAGAGTCATTGAATCATGCAATAACTCGGTTGGAAGACAACTCTGAATGTCATCTCATGGTTTACATTAGATATTTGGACAAAATTCTTCACTGTAAGGTTAGTGAGGCCCTGGAACAGGTTACCAAGAAAAGTTGTGGATGCCCCATCCCTGGAGGTGTTCAAGGCCAGGCTGGATGGGGTCTTGGCCAACCTGATCTCATGGGTGGCATCCCTGCCCATGGAGGGGGTTGGAGTTAGATGATCTTTAAGCTCCCTTCCAACCTGAGCCTTTCTATGATTCTATGACCCATGGTGTCAAGGGAGACACTGGTCCCAACTAGCCCATCCTCATCTACTCCCCGTGTAACAAGCTATGCAACCAAGAAAAGGTGACAGGTGAAAGTTCCTCTCTCTCTTCTGAGAGGTGCTGAGACACCCATCTGCCAGCCTGATCCATTCCCAAGAGAGGTGTGTTGCCTACCAGGGGCTCGTATTAGGGACGATGCCATGAGACTACCAAGCCTTGTTCATCCCACAGACTACTATCCACTGCTGCTGTGCTGGGACTCTCTTTCCCTCCACCTCTGCACACAGGCAGTGCTCTCAGCTCCAGAAAAGGGCTCACAAGAGGGAAGTCAGAACAAGTCAGTGAAGGGTCCTTTATTTTGTTTAAATTCACCAAGACTCCTCATGGACGGAGTCTCTGGGCTCCACTAGACAGGTACACACTGAGTTAGAAAGGGGATGAAGAATCAGAGACTCACAGAATGTTTTGGGTTGGAAGGGACCTCTAAAGAGAATCTAGTTCCAACCTCCCTGTCATGGGAAAGGGACAGCTTCCACCGGACCGTGTGGCACAAAGTCCCATCCAGCCTGATGATCTGAACACTTCCAAGGAAGATGCATCCACAGCTTGCTAACAGGCAACCAGTTGTACGATGACATAACAATGTCAAAATCCTAATGACATTTTAGTGCACAGCATCAGGAGAATGAAACCACAGATAAAATAAACACTGAAAACAAAGCAAAATAAAACCAGAAATGACAGTACCCATAAATACATTACAATAGGAGCTGTGCCTTTAATGAGCCACGTTATGAGTCTAATGCAGAAGCTGGGAAGTTCATTGCTTCTGAAAAACTTTATTTCATCAGTTTTCTGAGGGCATCCTTGATCTCCTGGTTCCTCATGCTGTAGATGAGGGGGTTCAGTGCTGGAGGCACCACCGAGTACAGAACTGCCATCACTAGGTCCAGGGATGGGGAGGAGATAGAGGGGGGCTTCAAGTAGGCAAAAATCCCAGTACTAATAAATAGGGAGACCACAGCCAGGTGAGGGAGGCACGTGGAAAAGGCTTTGTGCCGTCCCTGCTCAGAGGACATCTTCAGCACAACCTTGAACATCTGCACATACGACAGCATAATGAAAACAAAACAACCAAAGGCTATACAGACAATGACCACAAGAAGCCCAGCTTCCCTCATGTAGAAGTCTGAGCAGGAGAGCTTGAGGATCTGGGGGATTTCGCAGAAAAATTGGTCCACAGCATTGCCATGGCAGAGAGGAAGAGAAAATGTATTGGCAGTGTGCAGGAGAGCATAGAGGAAACCACTGCCCCAGGCAGCTGCTGCCATGGTGGCACAGGCTCTGCCGCCCAGGAGGGTCCCGTAGTGCAGGGGCTTGCAGATGGCCACGTAGCGGTCATAGGCCATGATGGTGAGGACAGAATACTCTGCACCAAAAAAGAATAATAAAAAGAAGACCTGGGCAGTACACCCTGCATAGGCAATGGCCCTGGTGTCCCACAGGGAATTGGCCATGGCTTTGGGGACAGTGGTGGAGATGCAGCCCAGGTCGAGGAGGGCGAGGTTGAGGAGGAAGAAGTACATGGGGGTGTGGAGGCGGTGGTGGCAGGCTACGGCGGTGAGGATGAGGCCGTTGCCCAGGAGGGCAGCCAGGTAGATGCCCAGGAAGAGCCCGAAGTGCAGGAGCTGCAGCTGCAGCTCCCGCGTGTCTGCGAATGCCAGCAGGAGGAACTCAGTGATGGAGCTGCTGTTGGACATCTGCTTCTTCTGGGCATGGGGGACATTTACAAGGAGGAAAAAGCAATAACAAGTTAGGAGAGGTTCCTCTGAAAAAATCCTATTCCATTTCTCCCAGAAGTCTCCCAAAGTATCTCTCTCCTTTCAAAGACCTTCTTGCGGCTCCCTTGATTAACTGTAGCATGTCCTGGCTGAGGTGGGCAGACAGAGCAGGGATTCATCTGTGGGTCAGTCCTGTACAGCAGTAGGTTGATGGGAACATGGGGTGATCTCAAATTAAATCCACTCACAATATCAAAGAGCTTCTCAGTGTTCACACACTGTACCACAATGAGGCCCAAGAGCTTGAAGGCTAAGACGTCTTCTCGTAAGACTCAGTGGCAGAGACAACAGCCATAGACAAGGAGCCAAAGACCTTGGCTCTGTGGGGGCTTTTAGCCTTGCCACAGCCCTTGATCCTCTCCACACCAGGCTGTTTTATGGATTCTCAAACCTGTGCCTCTTTCCCTGTTGGATGTAGACATTCACCCTTCTTTCCCACATTGCTCTCACCTGAACATCTTCCTGCCTTTATTGACAAGGACTCCATGCTCCCTGATGGTTCCTTGAAACACAAAGCCATGGTTGGATCCAATCTCCTTCTGGGGGACCTGTTGCACCACAACATTGTTCTTGGAGTAGGCTGTTCCCATGTGCCAAAAGATGAGCCGGCGTGGAATAAGACAGGCCTGGCTGAACAGAGAGTTGAGGCTAGATCTCAGGAAGAAAAGGAGTGTTTATGACCGCTGGAAGAAGGGGTAGGTCACTGGAACTCAGTCTGCTATTGCTGTTAAAGAAAATAAGTGCTTTTTTAAATACATAAACAAAAAAGGAGGACTAAGGAGAATCTTCGTCTTTTATTGGATGTGGAAGGAAATACAGTGACAAGGGATGAGGAAAAGGCTGAGGTGCTTACTGCCGCCTTTGTCTCAGTCTTCTGCAGCAAGACCAGTTCTCATGGGAGCCTTCAGCTTCACTTGGGGCACAACAACCCCATGCAGCGCTACGGGCTGGGCGCAGTGGCTGGAAAGCTGCCAGTTGGAAAGTGACCTAGGGGTATTTATCAGTAGCCGGCTGAATAGGAGCCAGGTGGCCAGAAAGGCCAACAGCATCCTGGCTTGTATCGGGAATGGTGTGGCCAGCAGGACTAAGGAAGTTCCTCTGTACTCGGCTCTGCTGAGGCCACACCTCGAGTACTGCATTCAGCTCTGGGGCCCCTAGTATAAGAATGACATGACATATTAGAACGAGTCCAGAGGAGGGACACAAAGATGACCAAGGGGCTGGAGCACCTGATCTATGAAGACAGGCTGAGGGAGTTGGAGTTCTTCAGCCTGGAGAAGAGAAGGCTCCAGGGAGACCTTATAGCAGCCTTCCAGTACCTAAAGGGGGCCTACAGGAAAGTTGGGGAGGGACTTTTCATCAACGAGGGTAGTGATAGGACAAGGGGTGATGGTTTTAAACTGAAAGAGGGTAGATTTAGATTAGACATTAGAAAAAAGTTCTTTACTCTGAGGGTGGTGAGGTACTGGAAGAGGTTGCCCAGGGAAGTTGTGGATGCCCCATCCCTAGAAGTGTTCAAGGCCAGGCTGGATGGGGCTTTGAGCAACCTGGTCTAGTGAAAGGTGTCCCTTCTCATGGCAGGGGGATATCATTTCAAAGAAATTATTATACGATATAATTTCAAATAATTTATATGATCTTTAGGGACCTTTCCAACCCAAACTATTCTGTGATTCTGTGGGCTCCCTTACCCCACTGAGTCAGCTGAATACTGCAACGGGCTTCTGCGAACATACTGAGCAGGAACTTGATCAATTATCCTCAACTTGGGCACCTGCTGTCATTTCAGTTGGCAGAAGACATTCCCCACAAGGCTCCAGGACGACACCCTCACACGGTGCCCTGCCTCTCCACATCGGTCCACCTCAGCTTGCAGTTACCTGCTTATATCTTGGACCACCTCTGGCGCCTCAAAGTTTATCAGGAGTTCGTGGCCTCCATTTCCATTAATTCCAATGGGAGCTAAGACACGCAGTTCACATGCAGGTGCCTATTTTGTGCACATGCAGGTGCCTATTTTGTGCACACCTGAACCAAGGCAAGACGACTCCAACCTCCACTGGGTTTGTGGTCAATACGGGAAATAGCAGTCTACCAGCCTACAAACCTGCAATACTGACTCAGCTGACCCCCTTCTCTCATCCTGGGTAAAGGAGATGGTTGCCTGTCACTGTCTCACGATGGGACAAGAAAAGCTCCAGGGACAGCTCAAGCAAGTGTGGGGGAAGCAGGGAGGGGAAAGAAAATGATGCCTTGGGCTGGGCAGCTGCTCCTGATCTCAGCCAGGCTCCTGGGACAGAGGGAGTTCCCGGCAAGTTGGCAACTCTGCAGAGAGACAGCTCTGCCCAGGAGCAGCTCCTCTGCACATTGCAGCAGGGCTGGGGACACTGCCTTGGAAGGGGCAATGGAAGAGGAGACAGCCAGAGATTAAAAGCTTTCTGAACTTGGAATACAATTTAGAGCTCACTGTGGGAGGAACCTTGACACCCACTCATACGGTAAGTCTCTGGCTGCAGGGCAATAGGGATGTAATGCACAGACGGATGCCCTAAATTTGCACTTCCCATAGATTATGGATCTGCTCAGAGCTTCAGCTCACCCTCAGCGCATTTCCAAGAAGACTTTTCGTAAGTATGATCGAGGCAGCCTTTTCAGCTTGACTCCGTGCTTCCCTCGTAGCTGTGCTTTCAGTTTTCACTTGTTTCTCTTGATGGGAACCGAAATAGAGCTGTGAGGTTTAGAAAAGGGGCTGAGGCTCCTACACCGCCATCATGAGGACAACCAAGAATATTAGGAAATGCCTTCACCACCCACCAACCTGGAAATAACACCAGCGTCACCTTCCCAGTTTCATCAGGGCTGGTCTGACCTGCTGTTTAGCGCCTGCAAGCACGAAGCTGTCCCTGTGCAGTGCCCCGTCCCGGGGAGGTACCTGCAGGGCAGAGCTGAGCATGCAGTGCGTAGGATGCGGTCTGGGAGCTTGGACAGGGAGCTGAGATGGTGGCAGGGAAACAGATCCTGGCAGGGACAGCGCCAGCCAGCAGCATGGGTGGGCAGTGGGAAGGAACTAGTGTCAGAACTGCTGGGGAGGGTGGATTTTACCTGCTGCCTGTCACCTCCTGCAGTGCAGCCCCCTTGCTCTGAGCAAGCCCCCTGCTCTCCTCTCCCAGCCAGCAAAGCCTCTGCTCTCACAGCTGGGGCTTCCAGGGCAGGAGCAGCCCCAGCTCCGGCACAGCAGAGGTGCCTCTCTCCTGACACATGCCCATTTCCTTCGGCAGAGCAAAGGGACAGAGAGGGGCTGCCCTGCAATGCCACCAGCTGGGAGGCGTGCACAGCTGGCAAAGGGGGAGGCTTTCCTGAGTGCCTGCAGTCTCCCTGCTCGCCTCTCTTGGCTAGCCCATCGCCGTGTTTCCTCTTTTCCCTCCTGCTGCCTGTGCTGCTCTTGTTCGTGCTCTCAGGGCTGGGGTGGGGAGTTGCGGTGGTAGGTTGGGCACTGCCCATGCAGATGTGGCCATGGCAATGAGGTGTCCCAGACGTCTGGGACTTGGCCAGTCCTGGCAAGGATCTGCAGTTCATCCCATCAGAGCTCTCAGCAGTGTCTGCTTTCTTCTCAGGGTAACAGAGGCATGTGTTCCCCCTTCATCTCAAAGAGGAGCAAGCAGAGGGAAGCTGGGAGGCATACCGAACGACAGACTAGCTCTCCTCGCTCTGCACCACGAATGCTTTTTCCTCTCAGCACTTGTGGCTGTTCAACCTGGGAGAAGCAGAAGTGCTGAGGATTTCTGATTCCAGAGAAGACACCCCATGTGAGATGTAGGGGGACAGGGAAGGCCTTATTAAATACAGTCTGTTTAAAAATCCTCTCTGAAACCGACTTTCCTTGGATTCGGGTGGGCAATTGATGGCAAACCCTCCTGTGGTCAGTGTGATTTTCCTGGAGACACTCTAAATATCAGTTGTGGCCCCTGCCTCCCCCATGCTCCCACGTGCCCTTGGAGTTAGAGCATAACCGCCCCCTTGGGAGCCGTCGGGCAGAGACCCTGCTCCTCGTGCCGCATTCGGCCAGCACAAACCAGGGAATTGCAAGAAGGTCCTGCCAAGAAGAAAAAACTGTGCGACAGGAGAGTCAAAGAGAAAGGGCTTTGGTGTGAGCAGAGATTTCTCTCCTAACTTGTCCCTGTCTTTTCCTCCTTGGAAAGAGCCCTGGGCCCAGAGGCAGCAGATGCCCAACAGCAGCTCCATCACCGAGTTCCTGCTCCTGGCATTCGCAGACACGCGGGAGCTGCAGCTCCTGCACTTCGGGCTCTTCCTGGGCATCCACCTGGCTGCCCTCCTGGGCAACGGCCTCATCCTCACCGCCATAGCCCGCGACCACTGCCTCCACACCCCCATGTACTTCTTCCTCCTCAACCTCGCCCTCCTCGACCTGGGATCCATCTCCACCACTGTCCCCAAATCCATGGTCAATTCCCTGAGACACACTAGGGCCATTTCCTACTGGGGATGTGCTGCCCAGCTCTTTCTCTTTCTCTTCTTCACTGGACGGGAATGTTACCTTCTCACCATCATGGCCTACGACCGCTACGTGGCCATCTGCAAGCCGCTGCACTACGGGACCCTCCTGGGCGGCAGAGCCTGTGCCACCATGGCAGCAGCTGCCTGGGGCAGGGGGGTTCTCAATGCTCTCCTGCACACTTCCAGTACATTTTCTCTTCCTCTCTGCCATGGCAATGCTGTGGACCAATTTTTCTGCGAAATCCCCCAGATCCTCAAGCTCTCCTGCTCGGACTCCTACCTCAGAGAAGTCAGGCTTGTTGTGGCTAGTGCCTCTTTTGCTTTGTCATGTTTTGTTTTCATTGTGCTGTCCCATGTGCAGATCTTCAGGGCTGTGCTGAGGATCCCTTCTCAGCAGGGCCAGCACAAAGGCTTTTCCACGTGCCTCCCTCACCTGGCTGTTGTCTCCCTCTTTATCAGTAGTGTTGTGTTTGCAAACCTGAAGCCCCCCTCCATTTCCTCCCCATCCCTGGATCTGGTGGTGTCGTTTCTGTACTCGGTGGTGCCTCCAGCACTGAACCCCCTCCTCTACAGCATGAGGAACCAGGAGATCAAGGATGCCATTAGGAAAGTAATGCCATAGACATTTTTTTAAGAGCTAAAGCTTCCCATCTGTCTCCAGAAATTGTTCCCTGCAAACGCCATGTTGGGCCAGAGCTTTGTTTATTCACTGCATTACTGTTGTTATTTCTCCTTATCATTTTCCCACACAAATGATTGGATTTGTCTCACTACATCTGAGGAACTGACCTGCTCTTTTGCACCTGGAGGCTGTGGAAAAGTCTGTCTAACATGGGCTCAGACCTGACTTTTTGTACCATCTCTGTAGTAACATGGGCTCTCTCATGTGCACTGGGCTGGGCTCTTCTTCCTAAGCTGGTGCCAAAACTAATAGGACCCCAAAAGGGCCTTTTTATCCATGTATTTGGGAGCACAAAACTCGTTGTCTCGTCATGACCCGCTAGAGACAGGTTTGGATTTAGGATTTACGTGACGGTGACTAGTGGCAGTGGAGATGGTGAGCGCCACTGGGGGACATATCCAGGGTTTCCCCAAATGGCATGGAAGACACCCATCCATCAGGAGGACAATATGGGAAAAGAGGGAATCTGCAGGGGACACATGTGCCTCAGGTGGGCAGTGAATGGCTCTCCACAAAGTGAGAGATCACTCCAGGTGTGCTCACTTCTATGAAAATCACTCGATCCAGGTATCCCCAGGCAAACGGGGACTCTGTGGTTGCTGGGGAGGCAGTGGGGACCCAGCAGAGGGATGGGAGGCTGGAGAGGGATTCACATCACTCTCACTGGTGTATCACTGCCTGGATCTAGAGGCACGCCTGGAATATCTAATGCCCTTGGAAATGCTCCAAAGTCCCTCCAAGCACTTTTCACCTCCATAGAGCCCTGGTGGGCTCTGTGAGCAGTAGTGATACCCACCTGGCTAGGTCAGCTTCCCAGCCTGACGAGCACAGCCAGCGTAGGGTCACTGCAGGGTCCTTCTGCTGTCCAGAGGCTGCTGCATGGCACAGGCTGCTCACAGCTCCACATCACCACCCTCAGAACATTTATGAGTGGATTTTTGAAGAAGATCGAGGCACCGTGTACCTGAAAGGGAAGGAGAGTGTGCTTTTTGTTTTCTACTGCTGGCTGGTGAGGTGAGAATTTTGAGATGGGAACTCTCAGTTCTGAACACGGTGCTGAATCTCCAGACCTCTTCCACTGAGAGGTGAAAAAATCTGGAAGTATCCGAAGAAAACACCCAAGCCTTAGAGAACCTATAGCAACTTTCCAGGTTTAGCAGGGTTGCTCTCACCTGCTGCATAACCCCTCTATAAACAGCAGTGCTCCTGGACCATGCCCTGCTGCTAGGGGAGTCTGCAGGGCAGAGCTGAGCACACAGCAGGTGGGATGGGGTCTGGGAGCACAGACAGGGAGAAGACGTGGGCACAGAGACACAGCTCCCAGCAGGGGCAGCTCCAGGGAGTGGGAAGGAGCAGCTCCCAGCAATGCTGGGGTAAGGGGGATTGAGGCACCTCCCTGTCATCCCCTGCAGTCCAAACACCTGGAGCAAACCCTGGTCTCCTTTCCAAGCCATCAGAACTTCTGCCATTAAGGCCATGGGGATGAGGTTATGAATTCATTGCTCCACAACCCAAGAAATAACAGAAATTCCCGATGCTTGATTGTCTCTCCCTGTCCTGGCTTTCTTTGGCATCGCCATATTACTCCATGGAACCCTTTGAGTCCTTGCTGCTCTTTTGCTTACCACTTAACTAGTTGGGCTAAGGGAACTGGGACTTCAGCTGAAGATCAAAACCCGACGCTGTTGGTCTTGCAAGGCTGCAGGCCCTCCTCCCTGCCCAGAAAAAACAAACAAACAAACAAAAAAACGGCAAAGCTGATCTGGACACTGAGAGCCCAGAGGTGGAATGGCTGCCCCGCCCTTGGGGATGGAGATGTCCCACCACCATAAATGTCACCAGAGCTGAAAGAACACACGCACACACTCTCTAGATTCACACACACATTCACAGATCCTCTGAGCATCACCATGGACGCTTGTGTCCTCTTGGGGCTCCTGCCCAGGTCCCAGACCCTCTGCAGCAACCCTGCAGCACACAGGATATGAGGTGGGGTGGTTGGCATCACCAGAGGATCGACATTCAGGCCTGGGACTGGTGCAGCAGCCTTGGTGCCAGGCTTGGGTACAGAGATTTAGTTGCTGCAGCAGAAATTGTAGAAGGGCCCTTACCTTCATTTTTCACCTCATTTCAACTTTGCAATTTCCTGTTTCATTTTTGCATTCTGAGCTACGGCCTATTCACAGCAAACAGCTGGAAGGAGCTGAAATGATACCCAAACAGGCATCTCCGAGAAGACCGCCCTTGCACTTGTTCACCTCAAAGCAAAAGCTTTCGGAGCATGATAGAATCATGGAATCACTTAGGTTGGAAAAGATCTCTGAGATCATCAGGTCCAACTGTTAACCGTGCACCCATTAACCTTTAACTGAGAGCCTTCTCTCCTTTGGCTTCTGGCCCCAGTTGCTTGTGGCAGCGTGTGGCAATCCCAGCCCTGACTCCAAAGAGTCGGGAATTTTTTCTTGTACCCCTTGAGGAGAGCTGAGCCGTGGGAGTGTTGGCATGGGGCACCCTGGACAAAATCAGCCATCCGTGCAGTGTCAGGACCTGAGGAGGGCTGGCTGTGGGGAGCCTGGCCTCGGCCCAGGATCAGGAAGGGCCCAGGCTTGTGTGTGGCTGTGGCACAGCCAGTTTGAACAGGGGCTTCTCAGGTGAGCGCTGTGCAGGGTCGCTGCCGCGCTCACAGCCCTTCTGTCTGCTCCTGCTGTGCTGCTCCCCAACTCCCTTCCCCTGCGTTCCCAGCATGGTGGGCACAGTCTGGCTGAACCCCAGCACCGAGGACCCTCAGGGTTACTTCTCGATCAGTCACAAAGTCCTGCTGTGGGTTCCTGGGTACTGCTGTACATAAGACCCGGACTGCTGTGCTGTATTATTCAATATTTATTGAAACTGTGGCCTGGGCTGCACCCTGGGGGGGCCTGCCCCAGCCCTTGGAAGAGGGTGCGGGGGGCCGTGGAGGTGATGTCTGTGTCCACAAGGACTGGGGGGTACTGGGCCGGTCGCGCGCCTTCCATTGGTCTGCTGCTGGGTGTGGGGGCTGTGGAGGCTGGGCTGGTGGCAGGCGGGCCGGTCTTCCAGGCACTGATGGTGGCCGCTGGCGTTGGGCCTGGCTCTCAGGCATACCACGGTGGTCAGGCCGCATGTACAGGCTCACGGAGCGGCTGCAGGTGTCAGTCTGGGCTGCCTGGGCTGCGGCGAGGCGCCTGTGGAGACAGGAACTTGCTGAGGCCATGCTGCGGCTGCGGTGCCAGGCGGGTGCGAGGCAGTGGGGTGCAGGCACCCGGCTGTGCGTCAGCTGTGGGCACACAGTGCTCTGTGCAGAAAACGGGGTGCCCTGTGCCCTCGGCTGGGACTCTGCTCCCCTCCACATCCTACCCCAGCTCGTCTCCTCCCCAGTGCCTCGCCAGCCATCCTGACCTGCCTGCTCTGCACATGCTGTCCCAGCAAGAAGACCTGGCCCCCGCAGAGACAGGGGTCCAAAGCCGGGCTCAGCACGGCCGGGTCACCACAGCCACCGACTGCCCTTCCCCAGAGCACCTGGCAAGGACCAGCACTCAGCTCCCTGCCCGGCCCTGGCCCTGGCCCAACAAGGTGACAGCCTCGGCTCACTGTTCGGTGAGGTGCTGCCCATCCGCTCTTTGGGATGTGTAATTAAACACACAAGCCCTGTCTGTGCTGAAGATGCACGCTGGCAGCGCTCAGGTACGGCTGTGACACACTGAGTGCCCCTCTCCAAGGCAATGCCCGCAGCTGGCAGGGCTCATCCCCATGCTCCCAGTAGCTGGCACACCTTGGCTGAGGCGGACACCTGCAATTCAGGGCATCCCAGAACAGGGTGCCTTGTGCTGGGGGGCAACTGGCACTGCTGTACTTCTCTCTCTGATGGCACTCTCTCTCAGCTCCTGCATTTCTCTTCCTGACCTTGCTTTGCCTACGGCTGTCCCTGGCTCTGCTCTTGCTGCGGAAGGGCCAAGCTTGGCTAAGACCAGCAACAGAAAAATGGGCTCCCGAACAGAATGCCCAGGAATTAGAGGCCACCTAAAACACTGGACAGCAGAAATTTCAGAAGAGTCTGGTCAAAAACTAACTGCTCACTTCACAATATGCTAATGACAACTGCTTCCTGGCTGGCAGCAGCCATATAATAATGTTGACAAAGATACGGTAAAGAATTTGGGAGGGGGAGAGGAGGAGAGGGAGCGGGGGAACAACAACTCACTGATTTTTCTGCCTCCAACGCCAGATAAGCACGCAGCACGCAACTGTCACAAGCAGGAGGGGAACCAAGAATGCCGCAGTGCCTTCTATGCAGTAACTTCCGAAATTTTGGGGCTTTGCAGTGTTTGCATTGTTCTCCCCATCCACGCCTGGAAGAACAATTGTGGACATTGCTGTGTCCTGTGCGCTACTGATAATCTCACAGGAGGTCTGACATTGCCAGGAAGTGTTCTTTTTCATTTGGTTAACATCTTTGAGCAAGTGAAAATCCTCAGGCCGCAATGCTTCCCGAGGATCAGCAGAAGCTGGGGATTCTGCCAAAGTCACTGCAACTCAATGCACTCTGGAGCCTCCCTTTTGCCTCTCAGCTTTGTTTACCCTCCATCCTTTGTTTTCCCTGCCATAATGCTGAGAGCCCAGTGTCTCAGGTTTGCTCCCCCAGCTCTTTGGAGTTCTAAAAGTTCTTAGGTGCTTGCCCACCTTCGCTGCTTGAGGCACACTCGGAGCCTTAGGGACAAAACTGAACAAAATTTGGGAGCCCAGGAGAGCCAGTGAGGTAGTGCCCCATCTGCACTGGGTCAGGGCATTACTCGGGGCCTCAGCTCACAGGAGGGGTTCCATTTCCCACTGTCTGCTCAGTGGGCTTCACATGGCCTCGTTCCCCCAAGAGCAAGGTTCCAAAATCCCTGGGAACTGGGTGCGCTGGGAGGTGACCCCTCTGTAACCACAGCCACAGAGCTTTGTGAGCGTCTCTCCGTTGCACTGCTGTCACATGCTGTCACGGCCCGGGGAAGACAGCCATCCTCAGGGAGCCACTCCTGCCTTCCTCTGCAACACTTGCTGCCTACTCCCTTGCTCTTGGGTTTGGCTGCTGACATGAGGTGCAAGAGCGGGTACCAGGGCAAGAACCTGCACACGCATGCTGGTTCTGGTTGGTGACAGCGGATGACCAAGAAACAGCCTTTATCTGGTGTAGCAGTTGCCTGTGTTGCCTCTGTTCTTTTGCCAGGGAGCGGCAGCGTGCGACCGCTTCCTTGCCAAAGCACCTCCTTCGGCACAGTCTCTCTAACCATCCCTTTAGGAAGAAAGCAGGACAGTGTGACCATAAGGAAGTGCTCCTCCTTGAACCATATTGTGGGCACAGTTGCAAGCACACACCAGTTGCTGCTGGCTGGATACCAAAGTTTTCATGGAACAGCTTGGACCAGTTATGGTAATGCTGGGCTAGCAGCTGGCCCTGGGAGGTGGCTTGACCCACAAGCGGCAGCAGAGGCTCTCGGCCATCTCTGGCACTCACCAGTGCCTGCTAGGTGTAAAACTGAGTGTCTCCGATCTGATCAATCCCTTCCTGCTGTGCAGGTTACAGTGTGTCCACACATGGATTTAGAACCTCAGCTTCCCAAGTCTTATGGCGGACAGAGTGAAATATACCCACCAGGTGCTGCCTCCTCTAAGTCCTTCCAGATTTTCTCTATGATGTGAGAGCACAACAGGGAAGGTTTTATTCTTTCATCTTTATCCTTTGCTCTTAGAGGACCTGAACAGAAAGTAGTAAGTTAACTTTGGCACCAGTGCGATTTGGAGAACCAGGGCTTCGTTTGTGAAGTCAGTGAAATGACTACCCACCCCTGGGATACCAGCTGGGCTCCAGCGCAGGAAGCAGCCGAGGGTCTGGCAAAGCCCTCCCTGGGGACACTTCTGCAACCAAAGACCCGTGAGAAGTTTCTGTCCCATCGCCATCTACATCAAGAGCTCAGTAGGAGAGCATACCAGGGGTCGTGCCTTGACAGGGCACACGCACGTGCCGGTCTATACCCTCCCAGCTGCAGAGATGCCTGGCTGACATTTGGGCTTTGAGCTGGCAGCTCTCAAAGGAAGTCAAAAGCCACAACTTACCCAGGCCATCTCCCAGAGCTTCAGTTCTGGAACCCATCTGGGAACCTGGATCACCTTCGCCTTTGGTCCCATCTGTAAACACAAGTGGAGTCCCTCCTGTGAACTATGTCAATATACTCCTTCTGACCAGAGTGACAGAGAATGCAGTTCAAAGAGGGGACTGCTCCACGGCACTCGTCTCTCCCTGCCACTCAAGAGCATCTTGCAAACAGTTGCTGAGTGCCTGCAGTGGCACCGTGCTGGTACAAACTAAGCATGCGTGGAGCTGCCCGGAAAAGGGCCGTCCCCGTGCCCACCCCAGATCTCAACTCAAGCGCAAGGTGCCTGCTGGCTCTGCGGCACCTAGATGCTCCTTCCTTCCGCTGACTTACCTGGCAGATTAACCTGAGGCTCGTGGTCCACATCAGGCTGAGGTGTCGAGTAGCCAGTGCCTGCGAGAACTGCTGCAATCAAGCACAGAAGAGAAATGTTCCCCTTGCGTGGTGTGATCTACCTCTTCCTTAGTGACCTGCAGCGACTGGAGGGGGCTCAGGCAATGATGTGGGACCCAGACACGAGCCAGGATTTCCAAAGCCGCAAAGGGGCCTGCTGAGCTGTAGGCTCCCTCTTGGCCTCTTCCCAAATCCTCTCTCGAGGCTGTGCGCAACAGACTACAGGGAACACGCCGCCAAAGATGTGGTCCCTCAGGTGTTTCTTACGGGAAGATCTCTGCTGGCCACAAAGGAAGACCCCACTGCAGGGGGAGCGTGCAGACCCCAGGAAAAATGATCACCCATGTTTGTCATGGAGAAGCCCCCTGGCCAGTGAGTAGCTGAACCCTTGCTGAGCTAGCTCAACAAACCGTTAACAAATAGCAAGGAAATGAACACTGACAACTTACCACCTGTGGGACCCATACTGGCAGGCTCAGGAGCAGGATTCCATGGAGGCACTTGACCAGTACTGCCTGTGGGCACAAGTGGGATCAGACACAGGTAAGGGGAGCTTCCATTGCCTCTTGGGGCCTGCCTCTTCCTCAGTGAGCGGGAGGCACTGGCTGGGGGTCAGGTAATGACATGGCCCAAATAGGAAGAAAAGCCTGGGTTCCTCCCTCTCTGTGGAGAGGGGCAGGGGTGGCATCTCTCCAAGTGAAGAAATATTCAGGGCTCATTTGTGCAAGCCCCCTCAAGGCACAAACCCACTTGGAAGACCCTGAATAAACTATTACAGCCCATTAGCCATCTTCCTTCAAGGAAGCACACTCGCAACGTACCTCGGGGATCCTCCTGAGGCTCCAAACGAGGATCCAGCTGAGAAGCTGGATATGGAGAACCAGCATCGTCATCTAAAATCAAGCAGAGATGAGAGAAGTTCCCATGGCATGCTGTGCTCTCCCTCTTCCCCAGCACCCTGCAGTGACTGAGGGGGCTGAGGCAATGTCATGGGACAAAGATGCAGGTGGAGATTTCCCCAGAGGGGCCAGCGGCCTCAGCCCCACAGGGGCTCAGCCCCAGGCTTCTCGGCCCCAGCGCCACTCCCGGCGCCCCCGGCAGGAAACAACCCCGCAGCAGCCACGGCCCCACCGTGCCACCCTGCGGGGCTTCTGCCTCCTGCCTGCCCCCTGCCTGCGGTGCCCGCCCGGCCCTGCTGCTATCCCGTCCCCGTCCCCTCCATCAATATGCGTGCCGCGCAGCACCATGCCGCTCAGGGGTTGGTGTTGGCCCTGGCCCTGCCCACCCACCTGCTCCCGGTGGTTGCCATGGTGCAGCCTGGGCACCCCGGGCACACAGGGCCACCAGGAGGAGGAAGAGGAGGCAGGCAGGGGCCGTGGCTCCCCACACTCGCACCATGCTTCCACCACCACCGCTGCAGCTGCAGCTAGTGCTGCTGTCAGGACTGGTGCGGAGCAGTGCCTGTGGCCCGGCCCAGCGTCACAATGGGGTGTCGGGACCTCACAGCCCAGCACTGCATCACCAAGGGGTGTTGTGACCTTGCAGCCCTCACGGTGTCACGGAGCAGCGTTGGGACCTCATGGCCCTCGCAGCGTCACGGAGAGGTGCTGTGACCTCACGGCTTGGCACAGTGTCACAGCAGAGTTCCGAAGAAGTTCTGCATTTCAGCTTACGCTTCTTGCTCATAGGTTTTCAAGTAAAACTCTTGTTTTACCAGATTTCCAATGGTGATTTATCCGGCTACAGAATCTGTCTTTGAGACTAGGGAACGTTACCTAATGATTTCCTGAATTGCCAATGTGATGGCATTCATGCTCTGCGGGTGGCAAGTTGCAGGCTGGCAGCCAGTCGAAGGAGTTGACACGGTGCCTGTGGGCTTTGAAGGGCACTTGCCTTTGGAAAGGGAGATGCTGTGAGAAGCGTGGCTGATCTTTGCTCTTTTTGTTGAACCTCTTCTTTCTTCTTCCCCGCCTCTGAATGCAGCCATTACTTCCAAGGGGCTGACCAGTCTTTGAGGTGCACAATCACCGTCCCAGTTCCAGCACAGCTGTCCCACTACGTGCACTGCTGTCCCAGTACAAGCATCAGCATCCCAGTACCAGTGGAGATGCCCCACCAAATCTGTACTAGTACCAGCAGCATGGCCCCAGTAAGAGCATTACCACCCGAGTACCAACATCACTGTCCCACTTCCAGTACCACCTCCAGCACCCTGATTGCCCCC
The DNA here is from genome assembly GCF_009769625.2 of Cygnus olor. NCBI lineage: Eukaryota > Metazoa > Chordata > Aves > Anseriformes > Anatidae > Cygnus > Cygnus olor. The sequence goes on along the minus strand of NW_024429095.1, from coordinate 30,800 downwards.
AGCTCCAGTATTGGTATCCCCACAAGGTCCCAGCACCACTACCGGCATCTCTGTCCAGGACTGGTAGCAGCATCCCCAACTTGGTGCCAGCACGCCCAGCCCCAGCATCCCCACCCCAGGCTGCTATTGGCAACTCCAGTACCAGCAGCCCCAGCCCCAGCATCCCGCAACCCACCACGAGCACCCCAGAGAGGCACCTCCTGGGGACCCCTACAGACAGCCGCCCCATTGGCTCCCCATCACAGCTCCATGGTACCAGTGGCAGTACCACAGGGCCCGCTTCCACCACAGACGGGAGCAGCATTTGCACCCCTGCAAAAGAGAGGAGGTGGAAAACAAACAAAGGAAACCCTACTAACCTGAAAGTACCCCAAACTACCCACACCCCTGTCTCCAGGGCCTGCTTGCTGCCCCCATCCCTGGAGCGATGCTGATGCCATACCAGCCCGCTCACATCCCCACCATCCCCCACCTGCTACCTAAGGCCAATGCCTGGTCTGGGGTGCCGGGCTCACAGTTCGTGTGGTGCTGCTCCCACCTGTGGTGCTGCCCCTACCCGCTGCTCCTCTGTGTCCCCCCATCTGTGTCTGGGGTCAGCCCATGGTGATGGGGACACTGGTGCCCCACAGCTGTTGGAGCTGAGGCCCGGGGGCCATGCCGCACAGGGAGCCCCTGCACCCCACAGGCTCCTGCCTGCTGCAGGACCCCATCCACCCCGGCCCCCCACCACCCCTTCTCCTGGATCCTCCGCTCCCGGGGCAGCTGCTCCCGGCTCCCTGGAACCTGACCAGGAGCAGGGGGCAGCCGCCACTCCCCTCAGAGGACAACGTGGCGCTCCCCAAAGATGAGGGGACCCAAATCCCACCACCCCCGCCCCCAGACCACTCTGCCTCCACCAACCTGTGTTGAGGCGGTACCCGATGGTGAGTCTGCGGCAGTGGCACAGCCACTGGTGGAAGTTTTACTGGCAGTTTTCTTCCTATCACCAAAGATTTTCAGCTCGACGTCTTTGTGGCCACCGTAGCCAAGATGGCTGCCATTCGCCACTTCACCCAGGAGACATTCTCGGTTTACAAGCAACAATCTAGAAGGGCACCTTTCCTAGTCAGCTCCCTTAGTACCTGGATCAAGAAGTTATCATCAAGGTGCTTTAGGAATTTCCTGGACCTGTTTGTGTCTGCTCCTTGTCATTCCCTGCTACCATCTGGCAACCCAAAGTCACCCACACACTTAGGGACAAGGCAGCTGACCTGGAGACATTGCCTAATTCCTTATTGAACCATCCATCCGTGCAGTCACCCGGGATGGGAGGCCGATCTCCAACTCCCACAACAACATCCGCATTATTGGTTTGTCCCTTAATCCTCACTCAGAGGCTCTCAACCGTGTCATTGCGCCAGCCCCCTGCCTCACCTGCCCTGCCTATCCCTCCTGATGAGCCTAGAACCGTCCCTCGCAGCACTCCAGTCACAGCCCTCTGCCCAACCAGTCGTGCTTATGCCAATGACGATGTAATTCTGGGGCTGAGCCAAAGCTTGCCAGTACGTCTGGCTGAAGGCTCACCTTTTCAGATGCACGGTATTTACAATAAAGGGTTCTCATTCATGCATCCCGTCAAAATAAATAAATAAATAAATAAATAAATAAAAAAGAAATGGGGGAAGAGAAAGAGAGAAAAAAGGATTTTACATGATCTTGGTATCAATCGTACTTTTGCTGCCCTTCGGCACTGTTAGGGGTTCCTCAGGCTCTCTCACAAGAGCAGGGCTGTCCCCCACTTCTGCTCTCTAATGACTTCAGTGCTGCAAAACCAAACCAGAACAGAGGTGTTGCTGAACTAACAAAAGCAGAAGATTGATCAATACCTAAAGGGGTGAGCTTTGTGAAACCTCTCTGGCCCTGGCTCTTTCCTGCAGTTCCCCACCATGACGGAGATGGGCCAGAGCCCCTTCGACCTGCACGAGGGCTTGGGAATGAGACAACAGGAGCGTCCAGTTTCTCCTGTCCACTCATTTCTCCCTTACTCAGGGAATGCTTAAGAAAGAGGCGGAAGGGCTCTCAAAACCAGGAGCCCTCTGTGTTCAGCATTGCCATCATCTTCGTACTTTGGGCGCTAGCACACGGAAAAAGAAGGAAAGAAATTACAAAGCTCTCTCAGCTGAGTCACAGGAAGAGCTGCTCTCACCAAGAGCGCTGCAGACTGAGGCCACAACATCAGCCAGAAAATGCTGAGCAAATGCAGCTTTCTCACAAGCCTCCTCTCTCCTCAGCGCCTGTGTCTGCTGGCTTTCACAAAGTGCCTGTCAAGACATTGCTGCACGGAAAACATGCAGGCTGTTTCTCTGCTTCTTCTGTGACCTGGATTTGGAAGAACCACCACCATGGGACACTTCTCAAACAAGAGCAACGACTGGGGGCATCCGTATCGGCAGCCACCCTCGCAGGGAAGAACCTATTCCTAACGCCCAGCCTGAACCTGCCTTGTCCCAGCTCCGTGCTGTTCCCTCGGGTCCCCAGAGAGAAGAGATCGGCGCCTGCCCCTCCACTCCCCTCTTCAGCAAGCTGAGGGCCGCCATGAGGCCTCCCCTCAGTCGCCTCTTCTCTCGGCTGAACAAACCAAGAGACTTCAGCTGCTCCTCACACCTCTTGCCCACCAGACCTTTCACCATCTTCAGCAACCTCCTCTGGACACTCTCCAATAATTTTATGCCCTTCAGGACATAAAACCTGTACTTTCCGCTTCAGTCCTTAAAGAGTTAATGAGCTTCCCTCGAAGTACAACGAAGCGTTTAAGACCAGTCAGAAGATTTCTTCCAAACTCTTTTAGCATTTTCCCTTTCTAGGATTTACATTTCTAGTCTTAACAGCTGATCTTCCTTCTTGCCAAATTATAACTATAACCTTTTAAAGGATTTACTTCTGCTCTTTTATATGATAGAATTTGTTTGGACAGTTTGACACTTGCTGAACTATCATGGAATCACTTAGGTTGGAGAAGATCTCTGAGATTGAAGATTTGAATGGATTTGATTGAAGATTTGAAGGATGTACCCCTTGAAAGGTATGACTGGGAACTTTTTACTGATGGTAGTAGTTTTGTGGAGAATGGAGCACGATACGCAGGCTATGCAGTAACAACCCTGAAGACAGTAATCGAAGCAAAACCTTTACCACCTGGAACATCAGCACAGCGAGCGGAACAGATAGCCCTAACTCGAGCACTGGAACTGAGTAAAGGAAAGATGGTAAATATTTGGACAGGTTCAAAGTATGCCTTTGGAGTGGTCCACGTTCATGGAGCATTATGGAAAGAGAGAGGGTTGTTGTCCTCACAAGGGGCCAATATAAGATATCACGAGGAGGTGTTAAGTTTGATAAATGCGGTACAAAAACCAAAACAAGTGGCTATCATGCACTGCAAAGCCCATCAAGGAGGAACCTCGAAGATATCAGAAGGGAATCGGTTGGCAGATGGAGCAGCTCGACAAATTGCTCGGAAGGTGTGGAATGTGATGGCTTTGGTACCACTCAAGACAGGCCCCACTCGTCTTAATCTTCCCAAGGAACCAAGATATTCGCCAGAGGATGAGAAATTAGCAAATCTCCTAAAGGCCCGAAAGAACTCTGATGGATGGTATGTAACCGCTACGGGCCAGGTAGTAATACCCCCCTTGGTGATGCGAGAAATACTTCAGACAAGACATAATGAGTGTCACTGGGGTGCAGAGGCAATGGTAACATTTTTAAAACGTAGCATTATGTTAACAATGGCAAAGTGAGTAACGTCAAAGCGTGAGATTTGTTTGAAAAATAATCCAGTAGCAAGAAAACATGCTGAAATGGGAAGAGTGAGAGTAGGGATAGAACCAGGAGATTACTGGCAAGTTGATTTTGTAGAGTTACCTAGGACTAGGGGATACAGGTATTTGTTAGTAGGGGTTGACACCTTTTCCGGATGGCCAGAAGCCCTTCCCTGTCGCACCAATCAAGCTAAAGAGACAGTAAAATGGTTATTGCGGGAAATCATTCCGAGGTTTGGGGTACCGTTAGGAATATCCTCGGATAGGGGACCGCGCTTTGTTGCATCTGTGGTTAAAGACGTAAGCCGGCCTTTAGGAATTTCTTGGCATTTACATACTGCATGGAGACCCCAATCTAGTGGACAGGTAGAAAGGATGAACCAAACACTAAAGGGACAGATCAGTAAAACCTGCCAGGAAGCCAAAATACAATGGCCACAAGCTTTGCCTATAGCCTTATTGAGAATAAGGATCAAGCCAAGGAGTGGAATGTCAGTAAGCCCGTACGAGATTATGTATGGGAAGCCTTATGAATCCCCAGAACCAAATCCTAATATGCACATAACAGGGAACCAGGATGTTTATAATTACGTATTGTCTCTTGGCAAAACTTTAGCTCAACTTTGAAGTGTTTTGGTGTGGAACCGACCATTGTCACTGGAAAACCCTGTCCACGATATTCAGCCAGGCGACCGAGTGTACATTAAAAACTGGAATGAAGAACCCCTGAAAGAACGGTGGGCCGGACCTTATCAGGTATTATTGACTACTTTTACAGCTGTAAAGGTAGAAGGGGTGGATGCTTGGATTCATTACACTCGGGTGAAAAAGGTTCCTGAACTTTGGTCGGTGCGAGCTATCGGAGATACAAAACTACAGATGAGGCGCGTATAACCATACAATGTCGGGGTTCTTAACAACGGTAACGACAACAGTAATTGTTTTGTGTAAATACCTTGTAATTGGGTTCCTAGAAATACCAGAAAAATATAAGAAAGTGGAAATATTGAAAGGAGAAAATGTTACTTTGGAATGTGGAATGCACGACGATAAACCAATGACAATTAGCTCTCTACAGGTGGTCTGGGAGTGTTGTGGTTTAGCCCGGCTGGCAGCTAAACACCACACAGCCGTTTGCTCACCCTCCCCCCTCCCTCTCTGGGATGGGGGAGAGAGAAACGGGAAAGTGAAGCCTGTGAGTTGAGATAAAGACAGTTTATTAAGACAGGAAAAAAATAATAACAACAACAACAACAACAACAACAACAACAACAACAACAATAATAATAATAATAATAATAATAATAATAATAATAATAGTATTAATAATAATAATGTGTATGAAACAAGTGATGCACAATGCAATTGCTCACCACCCGTTGACCGATGCCCAGCCTATCCCTGAGCAGCCGCCCCCCCCGCCCCCGGCTAGTCACCCCTATATATTGTTCAGCATGACGTCAGATGGTATGGAATACCCCTTTGGCCAGTTTGGGTCAGCTGTCCTGGGTCTTTCCCCTCCCAGCTCCTGCTGCATCCCTAGCCTGCTCGCTAGCAGGACAGAGCGAGAAGCTGAAAAGTCCTTGGCTTGGTGTAAGCACTGCTCTACAACAATTAAAACATCAGCATGTTATCAGCGCTCTTCTCATCTTAATCCAAAACATAGCACTCTACCAGCTACTAGGAGGAAAATTAACTCTGTCCTAACTGAAACCAGGACAGATATCCACCCCTTATTCCATACCATTTATGTCATGCTCAGGTTACACTCTTTCCAATACCTTCTAATTAATCACCATTTTCATCTATGATATATAGCAATCATGGTAGTGATGACATACGGTATTATATGATAATTAACATACTACAATTCAACTCATGGGCTATTCTCACCCAGTGTTAGGTCCCCTTGAGGTACACACCAGACCTCCCCATTCTTTTGCATTACCCACCAAGTGCATCCAGGTCCCTGAGCAAAAGCAATCCCACGAATGGGTTTGCCTTTTCCTGAGGCAGGAGTAGCCCAGACTGTCTTACCCAGCATGTTTCTTACGTGCACTACGGGAACTTTATCCCCTTCTACAGTGAGTAACAGGTTTGATTGGGCAGGTCCAGCTCGGTTGGCAGATCCCCTAGTATTGACTAACCAGGTGGCCTTTGCCAAATGTGTATCCCAATTTTTGAATGTCCCAGCACCCATTGCTTTCAGTGTAGTCTTTAACAGTCCATTGTATCGTTCAACTTTCCCGGAGGCTGGTGCATGATAGGGGATGTGATACACCCACTCAATACCATGTTCTTTGGCCCAAGTGTCTATAAGAATGTTTCGGAAATGAGTCCCATTGTCTGATTCAATTCTTTCTGGGGTGCCATGTCGCCATAGGACTTGCTTTTCAAGGCCCAGGACAGTGTTTCGGGCGGTGGCATGGGGCACAGGATATGTTTCCAGCCATCCGGTGGTTGCTTCCACCATTGTAAGTACGTGGCACTTGCCGTTGTGGGTTTGAGGGAGTGTGATGTAATCAATCTGCCAGGCCTCTCCATATTTGTATTTCAGCTATCGTCCTCCATACCAAAGAGGCTTTGACCATTTGGCTTGCTTGATTGCAGCACATGTTTCACAATCATGAATAACCTGTGCTATAGTGTCCATGGTCAGGTCCACCCCTCGATCACGAGCCCATCTGTATGTTGCATCTCTACCTTGATGGCCTGAGGTGTCATGGGCCCATCAGGCTATAAATAATTCACCTTTATGTTGCCAGTCCAGGTCCACCTGAGCCACTTCAATCTTAGCAGCCTGATCCACCTGCTGGTTGTTTTGATGTTCTTCAGTAGCCCGATTCTTGGGCACATGAGCATCTACATGGCGTACCTTTACAACCAGGTTCTCTACCCGGGCAGCAATATCTTGCCACAATGCAGCAGCCCAGATGGGTTTGCCCCTGCGCTCCCAGTTGTTCTGCTTCCATTGCTGTAACCATCCCCACAGGGCATTTGCTACCATCCATGAATCAGTATAGAGATAGAGAACTGGCCACTTTTCTCGTTCAGCAATATCTAAGGCCAGCTGAATGGCTTTCACTTCTGCAAACTGACTCGATTCACCTTCTCCCTCAGCAGCTCCTGCAACTCGTCGTGTAGGACTCCATACAGCAGCTTTCCATCTCCGATGCTTTCCCACAATACGACAGGACCCATCAGTGAACAGGGCATATTTCTTCTCATTTTCTGGTAGCTTGTTGTACAGTGGGGCTTCTTCAGCACGGACCACCTCCTCCTCTGATGATATCCCAAAGTATTTGCCTTCTGGCCAGTCATTAATCACTTCCAAGATTCCTGGGTGACTGGGGTTTCCTATTTGAGCCCACTGAGTAATCAGTGCAACCCACTTGCTCCATGTAGCATCAGTTGCATGATGTGTAGAGGGGACCCTTCCTTTGAACATCCAACCTAGTACCGGCAGTCGGGGTGCCAGGAGGAGCTGCGCTTCAGTACCGACCACTTCCGAAGCAGATCGAACTCCTTCATATGCTGCCAATATCTCCTTTTTGGTTGGAATATAGCGGGCCTCAGATCCTCTGTATCCCCGACTCCAAAACCCCAGGGGTCGACCTCGAGTTTCCCCCGGTTCTTTCTGCCAGAGGCTCCAGGTGGGGCCATTCTCCCCGGCTGCGGTGTAGAGCACATTCTTTACATCTGGTCCTGTTCGGACTGGCCCAAGGGCTACTGCATGAACTATTTCCTGCTTAATTTGTTCAAAGGCTTGTCGTTGCTCAGGGCCCCATTCAAAAGTATTCTTCTTACGGGTTACTTGGTAGAGCGGGTTTACAATCAGACTGTAATTTGGAATATGCATTCTCCAAAACCCCACGACACCTAGGAAAGTTTGTGTTTCCTTTTTGCTAGTTGGTGGAGACATAGCTGTTATTTTGTTGATCACATCCATTGGGATTTGACGACGTCCATCTTGCCATTTTATTCCTAAAAACTGGATCTCTCGTGCAGGTCCTTTAACTTTATTTTGTTTTATGGCAAAACCAGCCCGCAGAAGGATTTGGACTATTTTCTTCCCTTTCTCGAAAACTTCCTCTGCAGTGTCACCCCACACAATGATGTCATCGATGTACTGCAGGTGTTCAGGAGCTTCCCCCTGCTCCAGCGCAGACTGGATCAGTCCATGGCAAATGGTAGGGCTGTGCTTCCACCCCTGGGGCAGCCGATTCCAAGTATATTGGACTCCCCTCCAAGTGAAAGCAAACTGTGGCCTGCACTCTGCTGCTAGAGGGATGGAGAAAAATGCATTAGCAATATCAATTGTGGCATACCACTTGGCTGCCTTTGATTCCAGTTCGTACTGGAGTTCTAGCATGTCCGGCACTGCAGCACTCAGTGGTGGTGTGACTTCGTTCAGGCCACGATAATCCGCTGTTAGTCTCCACTCACCATTAGGCTTTTGCACTGGCCATATGGGACTATTAAAAGGTGAATGGGTCTTGCTGATTACTCCTTGGCTCTCCAGTTGACGAATTAGCTTATGGATGGGAATCAGGGAGTCTCGGTCGGCGCAATATTGCTGCCGGTGCACAGTTGTGGTAGCGATTGGCGCTTGCTGTTCTTCAACCCTCAGCAACCCCACAACAGAAGGGTCCTCTGAGAGACCGGGCAAGGTAGACAACTGTTTAATGTCCTCTGTCTCTAAGGCAGCTATGCCAAAAGCCCAGCGGAACCCTTTTGGGTCCTTGAAATATCCTCTTCTAAGATAGTCTATGCCAAGGATGCACGGAGCATCCGGGCCAGTCACAATACGGTGCTTTTGCCACTCATTTCCGGTTAGACTCACTTCAGCCTCCAATACAGTTAACTGCTGGGATCCCCCTGTCACGCCATAAATACAGATGGGCTCTGGCCCTTTACAGCTTGATGGCATTAGAGTACATTGTGCACCGGTGTCTACTAGAGCCTTATACTTCTGTGCGTCTGACGTGCCAGGCCATCGAATCCACACAGTCCAATAAACTCGATTGTCCCTTTCCTCCCCCTGGCTGGAGGCAGGGCCCCTCTAGTCCTGGTCAGAATCTTCGTTTCTGTGTTTAAAGGACTGCCTGCTGGAAGTTGGAGCAGCAAACTTTTCAGAGAACCCCTTTCTCCCAATTGTTTTCTTTTGCAACTCACGTACCCGTGCCTCTAGGGTCTCAGTAGATTTTCCATCCCATTTTCTCATGTCCTCTCCATGGTCACGTAGGTAAAACCACAGGGTGGCACGGGGTGTGTACCCACCATATTGCCTTCTTTGCACGGATGAACGTTTACCCCTAATAGCCGAGACACTGGTTTGTACAGGTGGGGAAGAAAATACACTCTCTTTAAGTTGGTGGACCTCTTCAGAAAGTTTCTCCAAAGTATTCTCTTTTAGTTGGTGGCCACTGGTTCGTTCAGGTGGGGGGGAAGATAAATTCTCTTTAAGTTGCTGGAACTCTTCAGAGAGTTTCTCCACAGCCGAGACGCAGGCCTGTAGGGAAGAGGAGAGATGTTCTTCGTACTGCTGGAGTTGTTTACCCACTTCATCCACTGTGGGTTCGTCACCATCTTTCCAGGTTATTATTGCCAATGAACTGACATATGATGATGGTGCACTCCGTACAAACTTCTGCCACATGGGTCGAGTACACTGGACTTCATCTGGATCTGTGGATATTTGTGCGTCGTCTAGGTCCTTATAAATTACTTCCCGTACGGCTAATTCCCTCAGGTACTGAATTCCCTTCTCCATGGTGGTCCACTTGACTGGTAGACATACAAGTTCTTCCTTGTAGGGATACCTTTCCTTCACAGCTAACAGGAGACGCCTCCAGAGGCCGTGAGATCGTGCTCCATCTCCAATTGCTTTGTCAATGCTTGCATCTCTAGCAAGGGATCCCAACCGCTTGGCTTCCCTGCCCTCTAATTTCACACCATTGGCTCCAGTGTCCCAGCACCGTAGCAGCCAGGTGACAAGCTGTTCACCTATACAGCGACCAAAATCTTTTCTCACATCTCATAGCTCACGCTGGTATAGGGTTCGGGTAGTTACTGTTGACTTACTGACATCCTCATCCTCATCTTCATCCTCCTGCACACTTGATGGCCCAGCCTCGTCTTCTCCAGACCCAGACTTAGCAGAAGACTTTCTGCGTTCTAAACGACCTGAGTCTCTATACCATTTTTTCACTTTTTCTACAGGGGCAACTTGCACTGCTACAGTTTGTTTCTCTGACCCAGCCACAGGGTCTGCCACAGGGGTTGGAGTACCCTCTGCAGGGGCAACTTGCACTGCTACAGTTCGTTTCTCTGACCCAGCCACAGGAGTGGGAACGGTTGCGGGAGCTGGAACGGCTGTGGGAGCCGGAACGGCTGCGGGAGCTGGAGCCGGGACGGCTGCGGGAGCTGGAACGGCTGAGGGAGCTGGAGCCGGGACAGCTGCGGGAGCTGGAGCTGGAGTGGCTGCAGGAGCCGGGACTGGAACGGCCGCAGGGTCTGTCACTAGGTTGATAGTAGCATCAATTGCAGCTCGATAGGCACAAGCCAGACCCCAGCACGCCACAGTGATTTGTGTCACTTTGGAACTGCCAGAGTCATGACACCTTTTTTTCAAGCATTCTACCAGTTTTTTAGGATTTTGCAGTTGTTCAGGGGTGAATGTCCAAAACACTGGAGGTGCCCACTGCCCTAGAAACCTGCCCATATCCTCCCACACTCCCTGCCACTCGCAACTATCCCGCCTCAAGACAGATCTCCGGATGAGATTCCTAAGTAGTTGTTTAACCTTAAACAAAACCTGAAGCGCATTCAGGAGACATAACAACAAAAACATGGTGGTCTGAGTATCCCAAGGATATTCAACATCTTGGAGAGCTACCGTAACTAGCTCGGGGGATAAGAGGGTGGTGAAGGAGGAAGGGAGAGTGAACAGGTAGGAAAAAATATCTTCCCCTGTCCCCTCCAGAGACTGACTCCCTGATGAAAAAAGGCAATAGGTGTAATTGCTAATAGTTTCTGAGATATGGTTTCCGAAGTATAGAGTCGACGACAGTGCTGAGTACAAATACCAGGTTAGAGTCATGACCAGATACCTCATCATTTCATAAGCCATCGTTACACCACACAGTACCATAACAATCTTAAACCAGGGCCCGGAAAGGATAAACAGCACGACAGGGAGCACATACAGAAAGTAACGTGCTATAAAACTCAATTTGGGAAACAGGCACAGCAGACTTGAGATTAAGGCAATCAACATTGTGACTAGCAACTATTAAGCAGGTCGAATACTTATACCAATTTTAGTTTAACACACTCTGGTCAAATCTGTCGATATCTCAACCCTTCGTGCCCCACGTTGGGCGCCAAATGGACTGTTGTGGTTTAGGCCGGCTGGCAGTCAAACACCACACAGCCGTTCGCTCACCCTCCCCCCTCCCTCTCCGGGATGGGGGAGAGAAACGGGAAAGTGAAGCCTGTGAGTTGAGATAAAGACAGTTTATTAAGACAGGGAAAAGAATAACAACAATAATAATAATAATAATAGTATTAATAGTAATAATGTGTACGAAATAAGTGATGCACAATGCAATTGCTCACCACCCGTTGACCGATGCCCAGCCTATCCCCGAGCAGCCGGTCCCCCCTCCACCCTGGCTAGCCACCCCTATATATTGTTCAGCATGACGTCAGATGGTATGGAATACCCCTTTGGCCAGTTTGGGTCAGCTGTCCTGGGTCTGTCCCCTCCCAGCTCCTGCTGCATCCCTAGCCTGCTCACTAGCAGGACAGAGAGAGGCTGAAAAGTCCTTGGCTTGGTGTAAGCACTGCTCTACAACAATTAAAACATCAGCATGTTATCAGCGCTCTTCTCATCTTAATCCAAAACATAGCACCCTACCAGCTACTAGGAGGAAAATTAACTCTGTCCTAACTGAAACCAGGACACCCGGGTCAGGACTGTTGCCAGGATGGGAATGTTTAGCCTACCGGCCCTCTGGTGCTGTTAGGCTGCACTCGGAGTGTGAGCTCTGGGCCTTATTTCGAAACTACAGCGTTATTTGAGTGTACAAAGCCGAGATATTCTGCGGATAGGTGATTCTGAAACCACGTCAGGACCACCGCTGTGGCGTGTGCTGGAGTCGGACGCGCGTTTGACTGATCAGGCGGAGCAGGTGAATTGAATTTGTTGCTGGATGGCGAGGTGTTCTGGGGGAAGAGCTAGTCTAAGGAAAACTTCCTCTTACTGCCCCTTCCCATCTCAAATGGCCACTGCCTGGGGAAATTGGTTCTTTAGGAGATTAACTACAACGTTACAGTGAGGATGAGGAATCATCATTACTCCCAGAGTTATTTGCTGCCAGGCCGCAGCGTTGATTTCAGAGATTTTTTTTTTTTAAAAAAAAAAAAAAGGAAAAAGAAAGGAAGTATGTATTCTTTCACATACTCTCTTTTCTTTCCCCGAGAGTAAATGTTGTAGCTTCAGCAGTACCCTTCCTCTGGAAACGATTCCCAGTGCCTGCTCAGACACTGGGGAGGAAAATGACAGAGAGAGCAATGGAGGAGAGCCACCCGATATAAATAAAGGAAAAAAGGGGTTATGGATTAAGGGAAAGCCCCTACAGAAGAAATTGGTGCTATCTAAAAATTGGTTAAGGGTTTGGGACCTGCAGGTGCTGCCTACACGTGCGTGTGTTGCAGTCGTGCCTGTTGCCACTGCGCAAAATGGAGAGAGAGCTTCTTTGTCGAATGCAGCATGTTAAAGCATGCGCCATTGCCTGGAAGAAAAGCACGGCCTTCCCTCGTGTGGGACTTCTTCCCTATTGATCTGTGGTTTACCTGAAGGTTTACCATAACCTGCATATGTTTCAAAAAAACAAAACAAAACAAACAACAAAGAACAACACCAACACTAAAGAGTGGCAAGGCAGACGCTCATGTGGGGACTGTGACTCATGGGTGACATCACCAAGCAAAGCACTGTGAGCGCTTCGGGTCGGGGCTGCTGCGGCGAGCCTCGCAGGCGGGAGGGAGAGCGGTTACGGTTCGCCTGTGGCGGGTCTGTGTCAGCCCTCTGCCCTGGTGGCTTCGTTAGCAGTGAGAGTTTGACTGCTGTGTTCCCAGCTTTGGCTTCTGCACCGAGCGTGTGGCAGAGCCCGCAAGCTGCTTGCTCAGCTGGAAGAGGAAGAGGAGTGACCTCAACTGTGCCGAGGTAAAGCAGAACTGTTGAAAAGATTTGTCAAAGATGCGGGTTGTACCAGCGCAGCCGCTGCAGCTGCAGCAGGTCCTGGAGCATTGGAGAAGACAGAGAGGGCTTTCTTCGTGAAAAGAATGCTGTAAAAGTGTTTTCATGCCAGAAAGTAGGACAAAGGCCTCTGTTGTTTGGATATCCTCTATTGACCTGGCACACTGGCATTACAGCATACCTGGCACACTCTTTGTATCGTTTGTGAAAAAAATAAAATAAAATAAAATAAAATAAAATAAAATAAAATAAAATAAAATAAAAAAGTGTTTTAGTGAGGGCAGGCCAAAAACCTGCCTTGGCACTTCCACATCGCAGCAGTGCTTGCAGAGCGTGCATCCTGGATGCCAGGCCAGGATCTAAATGCGATGGTGCTGTTGGGAACGTGAAGTTCAGGAAGCACTTCTGGGTTTTTCTGTTCTTCCATGTGACTTTTTGCCCTGTGAAGGTGGTGTATTGAGCTCTTTTCTTACCAACAACTAGGTTCCAAAGCAGTTACAGATTAACATCTACATGCTTGGGTGTTATTAACACAGCATTGCATACCGAGCTGGTGCTTGGTAGGAGAAAACAGAAATCGTACCTGGGAAACTCGGACACTCTCAACTACATACTGCTAGGAAGAAACTCAGCTGCAAGAGTGCACTTAAATAACACATCACCAGAGCTTTTGTGCTCCTGACCGTTGAAGGCACATTTCCCAGCACTGTCTTATTGGAAGTTGATACAGACTGGCAGTATGCAGTTGGTTCCCATCTATAACGTGTGACTGTACAGTGCTGTATAAGACATTTTTTTCACAGGTTTGGAGAAAGTGAAGAAAAACACACACACCCATTGATACGTGGACCCTGAACCTGTCCCAGGCTAATTAACAGCGATGCCCATTGGATATCTACTGGTACACTGCTGCCTTCTGACTGCTCCAGCAGTCAGAATTCCATTTTTAATTAACCAGCAGGTCCCTCTGAGTGGCTTTGCTAAACCTCCTGCAGTAGGAAGTATCCTACGAGAGCCAAGTTACTAAATTGATGTGTGGTTTTCCCTTAATCCCCTCACCCCTGACTTTCTAGCTCCTGATGACACTGCCAACGTGTGCAGTGCTAGGTGCCAGCTGCCATGGTTTCTATATATTGTAAAATTAGTGATTTGGGCCTTGTGAGCACTGAGAACAGGTTAGCAGTTGCTTAAGACCTTTACTTTCTCGTTCTGCTAATGCACATTAAATTCTTCAGGAACTGCAGCACAAGAACCGTCTTGCGCAGGATCTCTGGAAGCAGGAAATAGCCGCTCTGTGGAGCTCTCTCTTCCTTTTATATGTTAAGGGCTCTTTAGAACAGCAGCAGATGGAGCAGCTCTTCCTGGGAGGGAGAACGGGGCTATTGGCAGCTCGTTCCAGTGGTCCCAGATGTCTCGTGGTTGTGACA
>NW_024429095.1:0-15810 GCF_009769625.2 Cygnus olor | reverse complement strand
TGAAACATCATTCCAAAGGTCAGTTTGTCACTTAAGTAGAGTATTTCTGGGCATATTCACAAAGTTTGCATAAGCTGTAACCACTATGCACGTTTAGCTTTGTCATCATTCAGTTTGAGAAGACAGGCACTCTCAGACAGCAGTTTAGGGTGGGTTAAACTAATACACCTAGGCTTATACTAGGATTCTTCAGAGGGAAAAAGAACATCTTAAATTGCCTAGGTTAACTCTATCTAGAACTACTTCTTGGAGACTTTGTTCTTCTGCACCTTTAACTTGCCCCACTGCTTCCTACCCCAGGCAGCTACAACAGCATTATCCGAAGGACTGCGGGACACAAGACACCTGATAGATCATTCTCAAGCCTGCTCTCAGGAGGCTAGTACAGCCTGTTTATTACCCCCCTGCTCCAGCAGGTTTTAGCAGGCTATTTAGCGGTTATTCTGCATCTGGTCAGAAAATACTGTCGGCATCTAATAAAAGAAAATCTTGCTAAGACATACCTAAGGCACTGATTTTATTTCCCTCTCCTTCTTCCCACCCCCTCTCCTGGTAACAGAAACCAGTGTAATTTCAAAGCAAATGAATCTATCGTGCAAAATACAAGCAGCACACCTATGGCACTGAAAAATGCTTTTGTTGATTTATTTTGAGAACACATCTTTAGGCACTCACATCAATTTCCATGTGTCTGAATCGGCAGACATTCCTGAAACAACGACCCTCCTGCCACAGCGTGCACACCGTCTCGTTCCCCAGAGCAGCTTCGCAGTGGCGGAAGGAACAGTTGTCTCCCTGTAACCAAAAGGAAACCAACAAGGAAAATATAGGACAGCCTCAAAAACCTCCATGCTACTGCCTCAGGTTGCTACCATTGAATTCAGAATCTAGCTGGTTATCAAGTTAACCAAAGACCAGTGTGCCTCCTCCTCCTACTCTACTCCTTCCTGAAAAAAAATACAAGCATTTTTCCAGCTTTCTTCTGTTAACCAAATTAGTCTCTTGAGGAGAGCAATGCCTTGAAATCAGCTGTTACATGAACTAACACAATATTATATTAAACATCTGTAAAGCT
Organism: Cygnus olor; assembly: GCF_009769625.2. Lineage (NCBI taxonomy): Eukaryota > Metazoa > Chordata > Aves > Anseriformes > Anatidae > Cygnus > Cygnus olor. Next base: position 14,735 of record NW_024429095.1, on the reverse strand, counting down.
GCCAGGAGCTTTGTCAGCAAGCGTTCTCTTCCATGTCCTCAATAATATGACTTGGAGCACACCTGGAAGCCTGAAAATGGAGTCACTTCTTAAAAAACCACCTGATCATACATGCAAGGCAATGATCAACTATGGCTACGAATAACTTCTACAGAACGCAGTATGACGCATTAAATAGCATGTTCCAGTCACTGTGGGTCTTTGAGTTCACCCACCTGGACAACCTCAGCAAAGTTATCGATCTTCAAAGACTTCCAGTTAACTTCCCAGGTAAGTTTTCTGTTTCCCAGGTTTCCCAGAGTTTCCCGGGTAAGATTTCTGTTTTCTCCTACCAAGCACCAGCTCGGTAGGCAATGCTGTGTTAATAACACCCAAGCATGTAGATGTTAAACTGTAACTGCTTTGAAACCTAGTTGTTGCTAAGGAAAGAGCTCAATACACCACCTTCACGGGGCAAAAAGTCACATGGAAGAGCAGAAAAACCCAGAAGTGCTTCCTGAACTTCACGTTCCCAACAGCACCATCGCATTTAGATCCTGGCCTGGCATCCAGGATGCACGCTCTGCAAGCACTGCTGCGATGTGGAAGTGCCAAGGCAGGTTTTTGGCCTGCCCTCACTAAAACACTTTTTTTTTTTTTTAATTTTAGTTTTCACAAACGATACAAAGAGTGTGCCAGGTATGCCGTAATGCCAGTGTGCCAGGTCAATAGAGGATATCCAAACAACAGAGGCCTTTGTCCTAATTTCTGGCATGAAAACACTTTTACAGCATTCTTTTCACGAAGAAAGCCCTCTCTATCTTCTCCAATGCTCCAGGACCTACTGCAGCTGCAGCAGCTGCGCTGGTACAACCCGCAGCTTTGACAAATCTTTTCAACAGTTCTGCTTTACCTCGGCACAGTTGAGGTCACTCCTCTTCCTCTTCCAGCTGAGCAAGCAGCTTGCGGGCTCTGCCACACGCTCAGTGCAGAAGCCAAAGCTGGGAACACAGCAGTCAAACTCTCACTGCTAACGAAGCCACCAGGGCAGAGGGCTGACACAGACCCGCCACAGGCGAACCGTACCCGCTCTCCCTCCCGCCTGCGAGGCTCGCCGCAGCAGCCCCGACCCGAAGCGCTCACAGTGCTTTGCTTGGTGATGTCACCCATGAGTCAGAGTCCCCACATGAGCATCTGCCTTGCCACTCTTTAGTGTTGGTGTTGCTTTTTGTTTTCTGTTTTTTTTTTTTTTTTTTTTTTTTTTTTTTGAAACATATGCAGGTTATGGTAAACCTTCAGGTAAACCACAGATCAATAGGGAAGAAGTCCCACACGAGGGAAGGCCGTGCTTTTCTTCCAGGCAATGGCGCATGCTTTAACATGCTGCATTCGACAAAGAAGCTCTCTCCATTTTGCGCAGTGGCAACAGGCACGACTGCAACACACGCACGTGTAGGCAGCACCTGCAGGTTCCAAACCCTTAACTAATTTTTAGATAGCACCAATTTCTTCTGTAGGGGCTTTCCCTTAATCCATAACCCCTTTTTTCCTTTATTTATATCGGGTGGCTCTCCTCCATTGCTCTCTCTGTCATTTTCCTCCCCAGTGTCTGAGCAGGCACTGGGAATCGTTTCCAGAGGAAGGGTACTGCTGAAGCTACAACATTTACTCTCGGGGAAAGAAAAGAGAGTATGTGAAAAAAGAATACATACTTCCTTTCTTTTTCCTTTTTTTTGGTTTTTTAAAAAAAAATCTCTGAAATCAACGCTGCGGCCTGGCAGCAAATAACTATGGGAGTAATGATGATTCCTCATCCTCACTGTAACGTTGTAGTTAATCTCCTAAAGAACCAATTTCCCCAGGCAGTGGCCATTTGAGATGGGAAGGGGCAGTAAGAGGAAGTTTTCCTTAGACTAGCTCTTCCCCCAAAACACCTCACCATCCAGCAACAAATTCAATTCACCTGCTCCGCCTGATCAGTCAAACGCGCGTCCGACTCCAGCACACGCCACAGCGGTGGTCCTGACGTGGTTTCAGAATCACCTATCCGCAGAATATCTCGGCTTTGTACACTCAAATAATGCCGTAGTTTCAAAATAAGGCCCAGAGCTCACACGCTGAGTGCAGCCTAACAGCACCAGAGGGCCGGTAGGCTAAACATTCCCATCCTGGCAACAGTACTGACCCGGGCAACAGTAAGCATCCCTTCTGCACTTTCATCGTGAACATCAGCATAAGGAAACAGAGACCTCCTCGAGCCAAGTTTTAAGAAACAAACACCAAGGTCACCCAAGCGGCTTGTTTTCAGCAAACTAAAGGAGAAATTAAGGTGACAACCGCGTGCATCCAGAGTTAGTCAGACCCTGAAGGCAGTTCCTTTGGGAAACGGAGGAGCAGCGCGCCAGATGACGCCTACCTTACAGCGCACCCCTCAGAGGCACTGCTACGAAAGGAAGGCAGAAGGTTGGAACTCAAAAGAACTCGCAAGGCGCCCGTTAAGGGGGAAGCTTTCATTTCCTCAGCAGAACCTCCCCCCGGAAGGCAGCCCAGGGACTCTTTGCTTCCCTCGGGAGATGGCAGGGACGGGGCATGGCAGTGGGACGGAGGGACAGAGGGCCAGACAGATGGCCAGACGGCCGGATGGATGGACAGACGGACAGCCAGACGGCCCAAAAGGCCTGAGCAAGGGCTGAGGAGCAGCAGGGAAGGGCAGGGCGAGGGGAAGGGCAGGGCGAGGGGAAGGGCAGGGCGAGGGGAAGGGCAGGGCGAGGGGAAGGGCAGGGCGAGGGGAAGGGCAGGGCGAGGGGAAGGGCAGGGCGAGGGGAAGGGCGGCCCTGGGCCTGACAGGGGACCTTGGGCCTAACCCCGGGCAGCAGCTCCCCGTCTCACAGGGCCCGGGGGGGCTGCCTGTAACAGGAGATGCGGGCAGGTAAATTTTACAAGCACTGCATCACAAATACCCTGCAACACCTCAACTACTGACTGGGACAGCCTCCTTCCTCACCTCCTGAAAGCTCCAGCTGGCAAACCAAGGACAAAATGAAAGGCAGATGTGGAGGACCTCGTAAGATACTAGTTCGTTCCCTATGTGCCCACTGCTGGTGACACGGAATGCCTCCTGTTCCCAAACGACATCGGCACGTTACATCTTTACTACATGCTGAAAGGAACTCACCAACTTGAACACAGCTTAGAATTACCGATCCCGGCAGCACGCTGTACAGCTGAAGCTGCTTTAGCCAATCAAGTGTGTCATGCTGCCCCTCAAAGCTTTCTTCCTGGGAACATCTGCTGGGACACTCCTGACATATTACTTCTCGGAATGGCACAACTGCGCCGGGTAGGCCCCACAGCAAGACTCGTAGTTCTGTCCTTCCCTTTCACGAAAGGATCTCCCACCTTGAATTGATTACTTTTCATGATGATGAGACACAAATTGAAGTTTTGAAAAACTGAATGCTGATTAACAGATTTCTAGCACAGCCTGTGCATCAAAATTCATTTCTCTCCATTCAGGTAATCTTAGTTTCTGAATTACAGTTATAGTCAAAATTTTTCTTTTTTTTTTTTTTCTTTGTTTGTTTGTTTGTTTTTTGTGATCAGAAAAACGAGGGGACTGGTTGTCCCAAGTCAGCCAGGGAACTTAACTTATCTTTGGTCGATGCACCAAGCAATTCAGCTCTCTTGGGGAAACTTAAATAGAACAGACAGATCTCCAAACAGATACAAAAAATAAATCAAATGATAAAAACTCAACCGACACATCTGATACCCCCAGCTTATTGAACAGCACAAGGGTTTCATCTACAGGCTCTGTCCAAAGCAGCAAGAAGTGACAGATTTAAGCCAAACCAGTTGCCCGCTCTCACTCTCTGATCTGGAGGTGTTATTTGACAAGCATGCCTATCAGTAACACTTGTAAATGCTGGGTTACTGCACCACAGCCCCAAATCCCTCACGGGCCCACTAAGATACTTTTACTGATTGATCCACAATAAACACTCCCAAAAAGATTCTCAACAAGTTAAACCCTGGTTTAAAACCCACAACACTAGAATAATTATTCTGCTCCCTCCTGCCCCTACAGCTTCACCACCTGAAAAGATTACAGTCAAAACAATGGCATACACAAATAAAAGCCAAGAGTTGACATAGTCACTCCGGGATTTGGGTATCGACTGGCCGAGAAATCAGAACACCGAAGCTTCACAATGTGCCCAACATCGAGTTGTGCCAAGGGGGGAGGAAGGAAGAAGCTGTACGTTTAAGCCTTCAGAGCATCGCTCAGTCACTACGTCAATTCACAGCCACCACAGCGTGCCGATGGACATCTTTCTGTGCCAAAAGAAACAAGTGCTTTGTCCTCTTGATAGCAAAGGTAGCCACCTATAGTTACAGAACGGATGCACAAGACCTTAACTCTGACCAGCAGGGAAACTTAGGACAACTGAGTGCAGCTCCTGCCAATTTCTACCAGTTCAAACTGTGCTTTAAGTCTCATTGCAAAGCCTCAGGTAGAAAAAGGATCACCTCGGGGTATCCAACAAGAAGAAGAGTTTTAATTTATTTATTTTTCTTAAATATACCATAGGACTCTGCAGTTCAATCGTCAATCATCTTGGAAAGTTCAAGGAGGAGGTCATCCTCATCCTTCCCTGGCTCCAAGTCGACTTCGGCTTCGAGGATGCCGTCTGAGAGTTCCCAAAGGAGCATCTCAAAATCCTCGTCTACAGATAAGGGCGCGTTGCCTGGGGAACTCAGCCGGCGTGTCCTTGCTTCTTCTAGCTGGGAAGAAGCTGAAGTCGAGCTTGACAACTCCATCGGCTCCACAGATTCTGCCTGGCTTCCAAGATGTGCTTCAGGTCTCGGGAGAGCAAGGAAGAGAACAAGCAGTATAGGCCATTTCTTAATGGGAAATCCCTTTTCTGCAAACCGGCTCTTAAAACCATAGCCAACCCCTCCTGCACTTCAATCTTACACAGGGATTGTTCTTCAATTAACCCAGGGCTACATTTAGAGCCCAATATATTAGCAGGTACATTTCTCAGTTTGGGGCTTTGTCTGTGAAGCCAGAGCACCTGGAGTCTAGCAAAGATGGTTCAATTTTTGTAGCAAGAGCCACTTTGCCACCTTTATTAATTTTCCTGTAAAAATGTTAAGAAGTCTCCATCTGCAAATCTCTGTTTACTAAGTTGGTCATTTTTCCCATGGCACACTCAGCAGAGTTTGCTCCCCAGTACAGGAAGCTGACCATTCTGGAGGACCAAAAGGCAGAGGACACTACTCATCTGAGGAACCTGTCACTGCAGCAACAAAGGGCTGCAATTGGATGCAAAATCTCCAACATCCTCCTTAGCACCCTGCTAGCTCAAGGACTGTGTGGTGCTTCCGTGCCCTGAACGAGTCTGCCCTGGCCACATAATGCAGATGTCATGTTCAAGAAAGCACATATCATTATCAAAACTTATCAGATCCACAGCAAAAAGAAAAGCCCATGCTTCTATATTTCCCCTCCTTCTCCATTCACAGAAGGAAGAGACTGAAAACAAGCAGATTTTTCTTTCACACTTACAGTTAATGCGAAAAATGTGTATTTGTGAAATACATCACGTATTGTTTCAAGCTACAAAAAACTCGCTCCCACAAAGGAAGGACTTCTGACCTCAGCATGCAACCCCAGTTACAAATAACTTCCTATCTAGCAGCGGGCCGCGTTCCCCTGGCACTCAGTCACTCCGCAGCACGGCAGCCACCTTTGTGCTAAGGATGGCAAATTCTACTCAGAAACGCTCTGTAGAAGAGTGATGTTGTCCCCTTTTCACATGATCCGGCCTGCAGCACAGAGAAGGGAAAGAGGGGATTAGAGAGAGCCCAGAATCTGAGAATAATCTCGTGCTTTCAGAAAGTATTTCGTGTGGTTGAGCAGGGTTTTGCCCATCACGCAGAGTCCTGTTCCTGCCAGCTGCCCCACACTCACAAGTCCCACTCCAGCCACCGTCCCCGTTCCAGCAGCACGCTGTCCCTGCTGAAAACCCCAGCACTGGGCACACATCATTGCTTCTGTCCACCAGCAGGTGGTAAAGAAACACTGCCGCTACCGTGGCTCCCTGCTTTGACTCAGAGATCACAGCAAGCGTGACAATTGCCCAGGGCCACCGGCTTTAGATGCAGCTGAAAGGAGCTGTGACCAGACTCCTCCAGCCAGTGCAGGCCGCCTGGTATTACACCTTTCAAAGACCAGAACTGGTCTCAGGCAGGGACAGATTCTCCTTCAATCAGCAAAATCACCAGCTCAAAAATCATCAGGGACAGAGATGTAGCCAGTAGTTGCTCACTGAACTTCAACATCAAGGCTCGTCACACGTTTGGTACCTCTCAGTGCTGCTACCTAGAAGGCTCACCCGGGCAGGTTTCAGACCGCGCGTCACTCGGGTTGCACAGACACACGACACACCCAGCTGTTTCCTTGATTTTGTCTTGGAGTGAATCTCCCCTGCGTCATCCAGCACCAAATTCATGTACTCGTCAATGCCCTACAAATCAGCAACGATGCCAATTAGTTCAGCAACAACACAAACCATCATCAGCTTTGCTGACCCAGGCTGGACAATGAAGACTAATTGTTAGAGAAGTACGATTTTTTTTTTCCCTTGTGCTAGTTTTTCTTGACAAGAAAAAATAGGATTGTGAAGGAGGGAAAACAAACTAATGACGTAACGTGGGGTCGTGCTGATACTCACGATGATGCAGCCTTCTATCCGCATGTTCACTTGCTCGTAAAGCCACACCTGGATCCTCGACCTCTGCAGAATGAAGGAGGAGAGTAAATTGGAACACAAACACCGCGAGCAGTTTTGTTCTCTCTTGCGTGTTCAGAAATACCCGCTAACCACAGCCGCTAGAGCTCCCAAACACTCCAAGGAGCAACTCTCAGGGACAGTTTCAATTAACAGTCTGACATTTTAGAGCATTATATGATTGGGTGAATACTACACGTTTGCTGAAGAACACGTCTCCAGTCACAAGGGAACACCCCTGCATGCCTGGCTGCACGATCCCACTCCCGTTAACACGAGGGGGAAACGCCAGGCTGCACAGCAGCTCCTTGTACCCACCAGCACGCCGCACAGCTCTCTGTTCCCCACAAACCTGCCCCGAGCAACGGGTGGGAGCCAAAAACTCAGCGAGGGGGATCCCCGGACCCTCCCTGCTCCCCCCAGCCCCCCCAAAAAAAACCATTTGGGGTCCCCAGCAGGGCACCCGGGGTCTTGCCGGGGGTCACCGGGGTGGGTCCTCCGGGGCGCCCCTGAGGTCCCCCCCGGCAGGCACGCCAGTGCCCCAGAGAACCCCCATCGGTGAAGCTCAGCAGGCACCCAGCCCCCCCAGAGGACCCCCCCGGTGAACCCCCAAAGACCCCAGGCTCCCTGGAGAACCCCCACCGGTGACCCCAGGCATCCCTCAGGGCATCCCGGAGGACTGACCCCGGTGACCCCCAGGAGGACCCCCACCAGTGACACCCAGCAGGCCCCAGGGCCACTTGGAGGACCCCTGCCGGTGGCCCCCAGCCGCCCCAGAGGACTGCCCCTGGTGACCCCCAGCGGGTGCACGTGCATCCCGTAAGAACACCTCTTGTGACCCCCAGCGTGACCCAGGTTGGCTTAGAGGACCCCCACCCCTGTCCCCCACCGAACCCCCAGGCACCCCGGAGGACCGCCCCGGTTATCCCTAGCAGGCCCCCAGAGGACCCTCCCCGGTGACCCCCGATGAGCTTCCTGGAACCCCGGAGGACCCCCCCCCAGTGACCTCTGGCGGGCCCCCAGGCACTCACCTATGGTGACCCCCTGCGGGTCCCTGGGCACCCTGGAGGACCGCCCCGCAGGCCCCCGGGCACCCCAGAGGAACCCCGCCAGGGACACCTGGGAGTGTCAATCTCTGTGGATGTTCACGTAACAGAAAGGGAACTCAGATTTTAGCCCTAAGCAACTATTTTTAGAGACAGGCTGAAAAGAATCGCTTTCCAACCAGGGACCATTTCAGCATCCTCAAAGTTGAAAAAACAGTTGACAGCTCTGTCGAATCGTGTTCCTGGCAAAAAAATCCCAGGGACCAGATCCAGGGACCAGATCCAGGGACCAAGGACTGCCCACTGCAATTTGATGCAGCAAGTTGCACACAAAACCCCCTTTTCCCCCATTGTTTTTATTTGCAAATCACATACCTGTGCCTCTAGTGTCGACGCAGATTTTCCATCCTTTTTTCTCATGTCCTCTCAATGGTCACATTGGTGAAACCACAGGGTGGCACAGGCTGTGTACCCTCTCTGTCATCTTCCTTGCACAGAGGGACACTTACCCCTCATACCTCAGACAATGGTTTGTACAGGTGGGGAGCAAGATAAATTCTCTAAGTTGGTGGACCTTGTTATAAATTACTCTTAGAGAGAATTTGAATTAAGTCAATTAGTTTATTGAGTAAGCGATCAGCAAGCAAAACAGCGCTGGGCGGCCGGGGAGCCCATGCTCCTCCAAACAGCGCGCAACTTCCCCCTTTTGCAGTCCCCTTTTATCAGCAGGCTCTTCCGGGGTTAGGTGGCTTTCTTCTACACGGCTGCGTCAATTGTTGCTAGGGGGTCGTCTCTGTCCCTCTGGTGGTCGCACAGATGAAGGCAGTAGTAGTAGTCTTCCTCATTTCTCTCTTCCTTATTTGGTTATATTAGTCCTCAAGACAGGGAAGTAGGTTATTGGTTTAGCAATCTACTATTTATACAATGTTCCCTTAGCCATGTATCCGAGACATCCTGTTTCTGGAGGATGTCTCAGCATTTCAACCACTGTTTGAGCAACTCCCTTTGTTCCCTTCTTAATGTAGCAAAATAATGAACAAACATTCCTATTGTCAATCACAATCCCTCCTTTTTCTTTTAGTTGCTTATTTTGTTCATTAATTCTATGTATGCCTGGTGGCTGAACATTAAAGTTTCTGCATCCTCGTCGTCTGTATTTACAGGCTCATATTTAGCACGGATAAGCATCAAATGCGCTGCCTCTAAACGACTTTTTACAATTGCGATTACCTTATTAAAAAGACATGGTCCAAAGGTTAACCCTAGCACTAACATCAGTAGAGGTCCTGCTATTGTTGATAGTAAGGTTGTAAGCCAAGGTGAATAATTAAACCAAGATTCGTACCGATTCTGTCTGGCTTCATTTTCTCATTTTCTCTTTTCCAGTCCTTCCCTAAGTTTTGCCATTGTATCTCTTACTACTCCAGTGTGGTCTGCATATACACAACACTCTTCCTTTAAGGCTGCACACAGTCCGCCTTGTTGTAAAAATACCAGATCTATCCCTCTGCGATTTTGTAAGACAACCTCTGATAATGACCTTACAGACTTTTCTAAGGCAGTAATGGATCGTTCAATCCGAGTTAGATCTTCATCTACAGCCACACGTAGGGAGGTAAACTCCTGGCTTTGTCTAACCAAAGAGGTAACTCCAGTACCCACCCCGGTACCTCCCAAAATTATCAACATAGCCAGGGTCACAGCTGTGATTTTTTTTTTTTTTTTTTTTAAGTGATAATCCACTACCGTGTGTTGTGTATACACATATTCCTCAGAATGGTACAGAATTCTTGGTACAATTATTACCTGTACACAGAAATCTTTAGATATATTAAAAAGCTTGAGTGATAAGCAAGGAGTAACAGCCATCGACAAACAGACCCATCTAGTGTTATTCGCTGGTATAAACCATTCCCCTTTGTCTAATTGTGTAACATTTTCTATAATACTACATAGATGGAGCTTCTTACTAGGGACCGTGCCTACATACCTGCCATTCCCGGTTACTTGCGTCAACGTTATTCCTACGTCCCTTCCCCAATTGCATTGTGGGGGGTCAGTTTTGTTCGAACAGGTGGTCTCTCCCAGATCCCCAATAGCATCGTAATATGGGGGCCTTATATCAAGGCATAACCAGCAAGGTCTAGGCACGTCTGGGTTTGTTTGGTTCGACAATTGATAACTAGCATTCATGATTCTCCACGTTATTTCCGGTCATCCCCTCATTTCCCGCCTCGTACTCCAAATCCGTAGGTTTACTAGCAGTCTCCAGTGGTTCAGGATTACTAGGCGTTAATATTCTAAAAGCTTGTGTAGGCTGAATCCCCAAAACATTCCCCGACAACTCCTGATTAGGTCCCACCCATCGGGGACTTTTAGTTTCTTCCTTTTTTATATAAACTATGCCTCCCCTGTCAGCTCCAGTTTCGTAAAATCTGATTCCCCACTGTTTTCCTAGAACCCATCTTTGATTGTCTGGTTGAGTTACACTGATATACAAAAAGCTACAATTTCCTGAGTAGCCTGGGTTAGCCCTTCTACCTAATTGCAAAGTATGCCCACCATTATTCAGACGTTTACATCCTGACAGCCCATATCCTACCCATCTAATCAGGCTCCGTTTAAAGGGTTTGTGAGGGTGCACAGACCCAGAGACAGTGGAGACTATAGCACCCATTACTATGTATCGCAAAAAGTGGCTAGGGCCCATCTTTTGGAGTTCTTTACCTGACCACGTAATTCCCCACCATTTCACTCTCTGCCTTGCTTGTCAGTTCGGTTGCAGCGAACTACAAGGTGCAGGTTCTTCTCGGCAGCAGTAGTGTTCTTCAGGGGATTTTTCCCTGTAACTGCAACCTTTCTCCGATCAAGGTCCCCACTCCCTCTTTTACAATACATAGACAGTCAAATTATACTTATCGGGTTCATTTCAACGTGAGCTTTAAGTCATCAGGGCCTGCAACCGCTTTCCATTCGCTTTTCTGGATCAGTCCTTTCACATGACTGGCATGCGTCCACCCCCTCTCAGCCGTCCGGACAGCCATCTCTGCTAGTAGAGAATCATCTACGTATTGTACTAAGGTTACTCCTGGTACCCTGTCATAATCTTGCAGAATTCGTTCTAATGCTTGTCCAAATAAATTGGGGGATTCGGTAAACCCCTGGGGAAGTACTGTCCACCGCAATTGTTGTTTTCGGTGGGTATCCGGATCTTCCCATTTGAAAGCAAAATAGTCTCTGCTCGTTTCTTCCAAGGGGCACGCCCAAAACGCATCCTTCAAGTCTATCACACTATACCATCGATCTTCTGGATGTAAATGACTTAGCAGGGTATGGGGGTTGGCTACCACTGGAAATCTAGTTACTGTTCTCATTAATTTCTCTTAAATCGTGAACCAATCGATATTTACCATCTTTTTTCTTCACTGGCAAAATCGGAGTATTAAAGGGGGACATACAGGGTTCTAACAACGCCTGCTGTAGCAATCTTTCGATCTCAGGTTTTAACCCTCGTCTGCCTTGCTCAGACAGGGGGTATTGTTTAATTCGTATTGGCACACCTGGGTTGGTTATAGTTACCTTGAAAGGTGTAATATCTAATCTCCCTACACTTTCTGGGGTATACCAAACTTCCGGATTTATATCTTGCTCATCCTCTCCTCTCAGAGGGCACAATTTAACTTTCAATTCCTTATCTACTACTTCCAGACTTATACCTAATTCTATTATCAAGTCCCTACCTAGCAAATCACAATCTGCCTCAGGTACTAAAAGTAAAGACTCTATTCCCAGTTTCAAATGTGATTCAACTAGCACTTCTTTTATAACAGGGACCCTGAACGGTTCCCCTTTTGCTCCAATTACCTGTACCTTCTCCTTCGATATTTTACACCCCCGAGGCAGAACTTGGACAGTAGATTTTTCAGCACCGGTATCTATAAGAAACTCCACCTCCTCTCGCTGGGGACCTACTTTTAATTTTATCAAGGGCTCAGTCTTTTTCTGGGTCCCCAGCAAATAGAGCCCCTGACACCCCTAATCTTCCTTAAACATCCTTTCGTCTTACATCCTCTGTCGGCATTCCCTTTTCATGTGACCCTTCTTATTACAATAAAAACAGGTCATATCCCTCGGTCTTTGGTCAGTCGGTCTGTCTTCTCCCACCGGCCTCCGATGACCCCCTCCAGACCCCTTTTTATACTCAATTCTCTTCTGTCCTTCCCTGACCGCTGCCACCACCATTCGCACCTGCTTTCTCTCCTTCTCATCTTCCCTTCTAACAAACACCTTTTGCACTTCTCTTAACAGTTCATCCAAACCCCGATCCTGCTAATCTTCTATCTTCTCTAATTTCTTCCTAATATCCATCCAGGATTTCGCTACGAATTGAGTTTTCAGCAGGGCCTCTCCCACAGGAGTCCCCAGGTCCACCCCTGAATATAGCTGCAGGCTTTTACGCAGCCTCTCTAGCCATTCCGTCAGGGTTTCATCCTTTTTCTGTTGTTCGCTAAAAGCTTTGTTGATGTTCTGACCTCTCGGGACTGATTCCCTAATTCCTTGTATAATGATAGTTCTTAAATCTTGCATGTGACCATGGTGTACGGGGTCCTGATTATTCCAATTAGGTCTCTGCAGTGGCCATTTAATATCTGCAGCTGGACCTTGCTGATGCTGTTGATTCCAGATTTGCATCCCCGCTCTCCTAATCATTCACCTCTCTTCCGAGGTAGATAAAATCCCCAATATGGATTGCATCTCCTCCCAAGTATACACGTTGGGCCCCAGGAATTGATCTACTCATTCTGCCACCCCAAGGTGGTCTTCCAATAAGTTCCCCATTTCTTTTTTAAAATCGCGGACATCCCTGAAATTAATGGGGACCGCCACATATCCCATTTCAGGTTGCAGGCCTCCCATAGATATTTCCTCACAACGGATAAAGCCCCCCCCCCACACACTCTCAGACTTTTGTCTTCTTGTTCGACTTCTAGTTACTGGTCCCTGGATAATTGGATCAGCCTCACTGTCCGATTCCCCTGAGGACTGTGAGTTAGAGGGCCCTGGAGGGGCTGTGGGCAGGATATAGGGAGATGGTGATGTTGGGACCTCCAATTCCTGGTCCTTTTCTTACGTTTTTCCTCCCCTAGACTTTAACACAATAATGAATCATTTTTACTTTATTCTTTCCCCGCCTAGAAGGGGAATCACTTCAATTCTTAATCATTAACCCCAGCGGGCTTTCTGGGGGAATAGGGGGCAACCTAACACTAGGCATTCCCCCACCCATGGGACCAGAAGGCTTACTGTTCTTCTGTCCCATCTTCCAGAGCACCTTCACACACACAGCCGCTTCCCCCTTGTCGTGGCCCAGTCCCTCACGGGATGTGGGAACCGCACTACTGAGGGGTCCGCACTCGCTTCGTCCGCAATTGGACATCTCACACAGGCACACTCCGGGATCACCAACCCCAACCAAACGGATCACTGGCCTATACTTACCCACCCCGTGGGTCTTTGTTCGGCCTTCGTGCACAAAGATTACCTAGGGGTTTTGCCGGCTTTATTTGCTTGCTGCCCAAATTTAGGGTTAGTCAGTAAAGGTTTCGAATGGGAATAATCCCGGCGAAGGCCGCCAAAATCGGCGGGGTGCCCCCTTTGATGAGTCTTCCCAATCGAATCGCCTTTATCCGAGTCACAGCACCAAATTTGTTATGAATTACTCTTAGTCAGAGAGAATTTGAATTAAGTCAATTAGTTTATTGAGTAAGCGATCAGCAAGCAAAACAGCGCTGGGCGGCCGGGGAGCCCATGCTCCTCCAAACAGCGCGCAACTTCCCCCTTTTGCAGTCCCCTTTTATCAGCAGGCTCTTCCGGGGTTAGGTGGCTTTCTTCTACGCAGCTGCGTCAATTGTTGCTAGGGGGTCGTCTCTGTCCCTCCTTCTGGGGTTACGTGGCTTTCTTCTACGCGGCTGCGTCAATTGTTGCTAGGGGGTTGTCTCTGTCCCTCTGGTGGTCGCACAGATGAAGGCAGTAGTAGTAGTCTTCCTCATTTCTCTCTCTCATCTCTCTCTTCCTTATTTGGTTATATTAGTCCTCAAGACAGGGAAGTAGGTTATTGGTTTAGCAATCTACTATTTATACAATGTTCCCTTAGCCATGTATCTGAGACATCCTGTTTCTAGAGGATGTCTCAGCATTTCAACCAATCACAGACCTCTTCCAAAAGTTTCTCCACAGCTGAGACGCAGGCCTGTAGGGAAGAGGAGAGGCTTCCTTCGTACTGCCAGGGTTGTTTAGCCAATTCATCCACTGTGGGTTCCTCATGGTCTTTCCAGTGGAGGTGCCTCCTGCTCTAGATGCCTGCCCATATCCTCCCACTCTCCCTGCCACTCCTAACTATCCTGCCTCAGGACACATCTCTGGATGACACTCTTCAGTATTTGTTTAACCTTAGACAAAACCTGAAGTGTATTCAGGAGACATAATGAGAAGAACATGCTGGTCTGAACATCGCAAGGATAGTCAAAGGCTTGGAAAGCTACGATAACATTCCTGGAGGAGAAGAACGGGAGAGTGAACAAGGGGGAAAAAACACCTTCCCCTGACCCTACCTCAGAAACTATTAACAATTACACCTTTCACACTTTCTCTTCAGGGAGAAAATCTACAGAGGGGTCAGGGGGAAATGTCCAACAACAGTTTCTTTCTTTGAAGTTATCTCCTTGAAGTTATAACTTCTGGTAATCTAAAGGCTTTTGACTTGCATATTGTGAAAACAGCATTTCTTTATGAACAGCACATTCTCACAATTTCCACTTAGTGAAAGTAACGCTAATGCCACCAGTATCTATCCAAATTTGTTTCTACTTACCAGAAGTTGTCATCTGAGTTCACATTAAGGCACCTTTTTCAC
>NW_024429094.1:0-31155 GCF_009769625.2 Cygnus olor | reverse complement strand
TAGGACTGGTCCCTACATAGGGCCATATAGCAGCTCCTGGTCCCATACGGACACTCCTGGTCCTATAAAGGCGCTCCTGGCCCTATAAAGCTGCCCCGGCCCTATAAGAGCACTCCTGGCCCCAGGGGGCTGCTCCGGTCCCCTATATAGGACTGGTCCCTATATAAAACCATACAGCAGCTCCTGGTCCCATACGGACACTCCTGGTCCTATAAAGGCGCTCCTGGCCCTATAAAGCCGCCCCGGCCCTATAAGAGCACTCCTGACCCCAGGGGGCTGCTCCGGTCCCTATATAGGACCGGTCCCTATATAAAACCATACAGCAGCTCCTGGTCCCATACGGACACTCCTGGCCCTATAAAGCCGCCCCGGCCCTATAAGAGCACTCCTGGCCCCGTAAGGCTGCTCCCAGCCCCGTGAGGCTCCTCCGGGCCGTATATAGGACCGGTCCCTATATAGGACCGTGCCGGGGGGGGGGGGGGGGGGCGTCCCCCCCCCCTTAGAGCTCCTTCTTGTCGACGGCGCCGAAGAAGCGGGCGAAGCGCCGCAGCTGCTCGCTGGCCGTCTGCGACTCCTCCTGCAGCCGCTGGTTGTTCTGCCGCAGCGTGGCCACCTCCGCCTGCAGCACCACCTTGTCCTGCTTCTCCTGGGGGGGGGGGGTTGGGGTAATTTTTAAGACTTTCCCCCCCTCCCCCCCCCCCCCCCCCCCCCAGTCAGGGGGAGCACCCAAAGGTGCCCCCGCGCCCCCCCCCCCCCGTACCTTCTGCAGGTCGCTGTGGAGCTGCTTGAGCATCGCCTCCAGCTGGAAAACCTTCCCGGGGAGGTCCAGGGGGGGCTCCTCGCTGCGTTGGGGGCGGGGGAGGATTTAGGGTTTTGGGACGCCCCCCCTGGGGTTTGGGAACCGCCCCCCCCCCCCCCCCCAAGGGTTTTGGGAAACCCCTCGCAGGGTTTGGGACCCCCCCCCGCCCGGGGGTTTGGGGACCCCCCTGCCCCTGGGGTTTTAGGACCCCCCCCCGG
Source organism: Cygnus olor (assembly GCF_009769625.2). Lineage (NCBI taxonomy): Eukaryota > Metazoa > Chordata > Aves > Anseriformes > Anatidae > Cygnus > Cygnus olor. The sequence goes on along the minus strand of NW_024429094.1, from coordinate 30,138 downwards.
GGTTTTAGGACACCTCCCCTGGGGGTTTTGGGGCACCCCCCACCGCCGGGGTTTTAGGACACCCCCCCCCTCCAGGGTCTTGGGACCCCTCCCTGGGGTCTCGGGAACCCCCCCCGCTCAGGGTCTTAGGACCCCCCTGGGGTTTGGGGACCCCTCCCCAGGGTTTTAGGACCTGTTCCTGGGGTCTTGGGACCCCCCCCGGGGTTTTAGGACTCCTCCCTGGGGTCTTGGGACCCCTGCTGGGGTTTGGGGACTTCCCCCTCACCCCGGGGTTTGGGGACCCCCCCTGGGGTTTTGGGAACCCCCCTGGGGTTTTGGGACCCCCCCGCTTGGGGTTTGGGAACCCCCCTGGGGTTTGGGGACCCCCCCCGGGGTTTTAGGACCCCCCCCCAAAGGCCGTTACCTGCAGCGCGGTGCCGGCGGGCGCTCCGGGGCGGCGTTTTGGGGCTCGGGGTCGGCGAGGGAGAAGAGGGAGACGGCTCGCTGCACTGCGGAGGGACGGGGGAGTGGGGTCGGGACCCCCCCGTAGGTCCCGAAATCTATAGGGGGGGGGCTCAAAGGCGGCCATATAGTGGTGGGAGCGTCACTATGGGGCTGGGAGATCCCTTATAGGGGTGGGAGCATCATTTTGGGGCTGGGAGATCCCATATAGGGGTGGGAGCATTGTTATGGGGCTGGGAGGTCCCCTATGGGGGGGGGGAGAATCCTTGTGGGGCTGGGAGATCCCCTATGGGGGGGGGAGAATCCTTGTGGGGCTGGGAGATCCCATATAGGGGTAGGAGCATCGTTATGGGGCTGAGAGCTCCCCTATAGAGTCAGGAGCACCCCTATAGGGTCAGGAGCATCCTTGTGGAGCTGAGAGCTCCCTTATAGGGGTAGGAGCATCGTTATGGGGCTGAGAGCTCCCCTATAGAGTCAGGAGCACCCCTATAGGGTCAGGAGCATCCTTGTGGAGCTGAGAGCTCCCTTATAGGGGTAGGAGCATCGTTATGGGGCTGAGAGCTCCCCTATAGAGTCAGGAGCACCCCTATAGGGTCAGGAGCATCCTTGTGGAGCTGAGAGCTCCCATATAGGGGTAGGAGCATCGTTATGGGGCTGAGAGCTCCCCTATAGAGTCAGGAGCACCCCTATAGGGTCAGGAGCATCCTTGTGGAGCTGAGAGCTCCCTTATAGGGGTAGGAGCATCGTTATGAGGCTGGGAGCATCCCTATAGGGGTAGGAGTGTCCCTGTGGGGCTGAGAGCATCATTATGGGGCTGAGAACTCCCATATAGGACCGGCAGCTCCCCTATAGGGGTAGGAGCATCCTTGTGGGGCTGAGAGCTCCTTTTATAGGGTCAGGAGCCTCCCCCTATAGGGTCAGGAGCCTGCGGGGGGCCTTTAGGGCTTCCCTACCCGTCCCTGCCCCCCCCCCGACCCCAAAAAAACCCCGTACCTTCGTAGGCTTTGGCGGCGTTCACCAGGCTGGCCCACTCCAACCCCGCCGCCGCGTCCGGCAGCGGCATCAGCCCGGGCTCCATCCTGCGCAGCGGCGCGGCCAGCGCCAGCTCCGAGGCCGAGATGGTGGCTGCGGGGGGACCAAACCCCGTTAAGACGACCCCAAAACCCCCCGAAAAACAGGGAAAAAAAAAAAAAAGAGGAACCCCCAAACCCCAAACCCTCACATTTCTTCTCCGGGAGGCTGCCGGCGCCCGCCGGGTGCTGCCGGCGCCCGGGGAGGGTGCTGGACGGGAAGGTGCTGGTGAAGAGGACGGCGGCGGCCGACGGCGGATCGGAGGCGGCGGCACCGTCGCGGCGCCCACCGCAGAGGCTCTCGTCCGACAGCGTCCGCTGCAGCCCCTTTTGGGGCGACTTTTTGGGGCAAAAAACAGGGTTTTAGTTCTTTTTTTTTTTTAGTATTTGAATTATTTTAATTATTTTTATTTTTTTTAATTTTTTAATTTTATTTTATTTAATTCTTAATTTTTATTTTTTAAATTTTTAAATTTTTAAATTTTTATTTTTTTTATTTTATTTATTTTTTATTTCATTTAATTTTTATTTTAATTTTTATTTTATTTAATTTATTTTTTATTTTTTAAATTTTTAAATTTTTAAATTTTTTAAATTTTTATTTTTATTTTTTAATTTTTATTTTATTTTTATTTTTTATTTTTTATTTTTTTTTTAGGGTATTTTTAGGGTTTTTAGGTCCCAGCATCACTCACCGCAGCTCGCTCGGGCTCCGGCGCGGCGCTGTCCATGATGATGAGCTTTTTGAGGTCGTCCTCGATGGTGGATTTGTAGGGTTTGCGGGGCGAGCGCAGGTCCCGCAGCGACGCCCGCAGCCGCGGCTGCCCGAAAACGTTCTTGGTGCTCGCGTCCACCTGCCTGCGACGGGGTTTTGGGGGTGGGAGGTTGCTGAGACCCCAAAAACGGCCCCCGGGGGGGGATTTATGGGGTGCACGAAGCTCTCAGGGGATTTATAGGGGATTTATGGGGTGCACAAGGCTCTTGGGAGATTTATGAGGGATTTATGGGGTGCAGAAAGCTCTCGGGAGATTTATGGGGTGCACAAAGCCCTTGGGAGATCTATGGGGGGATTTATGGGGTGCACAAAGCTCTTGGGGGGCTTATGGGGTGCGCAAAGCTCTCGGGAGATTTATGGGGTGCACAAAGCTCTTTCACCACTTTGAGCCCCAAAACCAAGGCACCAAAGACCCCGCAACCCCCCCCCCGACTCCTACTACGACCTGTGGGGTCCCAGCTGAGCCCCCCAGGGGTGGACTCGAGCCCCCCGCCCGCGGGCTCCCCTTACTTTTTGGGGTCCGAGAAGGCGGCGGGGCGCGCCGGGGGCTCTTCGCCTCGCTTCCAGCCCGCGCCGTGCTTGCTCCTGCTCGGCTGCTTGGAGAAAAAGGATTTGGGGACCGAGGCGGAGAGCTGGAAGGAGCCGGGTTGGGCGCCGGGGGGCCGGGGGGGCTCCGTGGCCGCTTTGTAGCCCCCCCGGGAGCTGCAAAAATTTGGGAATTTGGGGCTGAACGTCAGGGAAACGCCACCAACGCCCCCCCCCCCAAAAAAAATTTAAATCTGTTTATTTGGGGGGGATGTGGTGCTGTAGGGTGAACGGGGGGGGGTCAGGGGGGGCTCGTTACCTGGGTTGTTTGAAGGGGTCGGGGCTGGAGGCGGGGGGCAAGCAGCCCTTGGGCCGCTGGTAGCCTTTGGGGACGGTGGGCGACGGCTCCCTCGGCTTCTCCTCGGCGTAGGGTTTTGGGGTTTTGTCCCGCTGCGGGGCCGGCCGCGTGGATTTGGGGCCGGGGGCGTAGAGGGGGGCGTCGATGCCGCTGTCGCTGGAGCCCCCGCCTTTGGAGATTTGGGGGTCCGGGTCGGGTTCGGGGGGGTCGGGGCCGTCGAACCAGCGCTCGTCGCTGTGGCTGCTGCTGGAGGCGTTGCTGGACAGGGTGTTGCTGCTCGAGTGGCTCGAGTACGGCGCGTCGGGCTGCGGCGGGGACGGGGTGAGGGGGGGGCTTCGAGACCCCCCCAACCCCTAAAAAAGGGCTCGGGGGGGGGGTCTAGAAGGAAGCTGGGGGGGTCTTAGAGAGCACGGAAAGGGCTTGGGGGGCTCTAAAATGAAGCTGGGGGGGGGGTCTTAGAGACCTCAGAAAGGGTTTGGGGGGGGGGGGTGTCTTAGAGCCCCCCCAAGCCCCTTGGGGGGTCTAAAATGAAGCTGGGGGGGCTTTAAACCCCCCTCCCCCAAGGGGCTTGGGGGGCTCTGAAATGAAGTTGAGGGGGTCTTAGAGCCCCCCCCCAAAGGGTTTGGGGGGCCTTAGAGAGCACACAAAGGGCTTGGGGGGTTCTAAAATGAAGCCGGGGGGGGTTAAAACCCCCACAGAGAGTTTGGGGGCTCTAAAATGAAGCTGGGGGCGGGTCCCAGAGCCCCCCCCCAAAGGGCTGAGGGTGCCCCAAAATGAAGCTGGGGGGGGGGTCCCAGAGCCCCCCCCAAAGGGCTGAGGGTAGCCCAAAATGAAGCTGGGGGGGTCCCAGAGCCCCCCCCAAAGGGCTGAGGGTGCCCCAAAATGAAGCTGGGGGGTCCCAGAGCCCCCCCTAAAGGGCTGAGGGTAGCCCAAAATGAAGCTGGGGGGGGTCCCAGAGCCCCCCCCAAAGGGCTGAGGGTACCCCAAAATGAAGCTGGGGGGGTCCCAGAGCCCCCCCCCCCAAAGGGCTGAGGGTAGCCCAAAATGAAGCTGGGGGGTCCCAGAGCCCCCCCCAAAGGGCTGAGGGTAGCCCAAAATGAAGCTGGGGGGGGTCCCAGAGCCCCCCCCCAAAGGGCTGAGGGTGCCCCAAAATGAAGCTGGGGGGGTCCCAGAGCCCCCCCCCAAAGGGGCTGGGGGTACCCCAGCACCCCACGGCGACGGCCCTCACCTTCGGGTGCCGGCTGGGCGAGTCCTTGCCCGCCGCCTCCTGCCTGCCGGCCCGCTTGCCCCCGAGCCTGGACGGCGCCGGCACGTGCCACAGGGGCTCTGAAACAAGTCCCAAAACCACCGGGGTCACCGGCGGGGTCCGGGGCCACCCGCCCAGCCCGGGTCCCTCATCCCCGAAGCATTTGGGGTCGGCTCCGGTGACAGCCCAGCTGGGTTTTGCCCCGCCAAGCCGGGTTTTGCCTGGCTTTGCCCCCCCCCAAAAAAGGGTTTCTCACCGGGTTTGTGCCTCTCCATGGTGCTCTCGTGGCTGCTGAGCCCGCCCGAGGACGAGTCGCCGCTGGAGGGGACGTCGTGGCCGCCGTGGGGCTCGAAGGGCAGCAGCGCCCGCTGTGGGGCCGCGTACCTGCCGGGGACACCGGGCGGCGTTTGGGGTTTTGCTCCTCATTTTGGAGCTGCCCCAAAAGGAACCCGGGTGCTCCCACCCCCAAAACGGTGGATTTTTTTGGGGGGTGCGGCGCCCACCCACCTTTCCGGAGAGGGTTTATAGCGAGCGTAGGTGGCGGTGGTGGTGCCGGGCGTTGAGAAGCTTCCCGAGGGCTGCCGGTACGGCTGCGGCCGCTCGGCTCCGGCCGGCGCTGGCGCGGCGGGGTGCGGGCTTTCGGGGAAGCTGACGGGTCTGGGGCACCAGGGAGAGATGAAAAACGGGGTCACGGCGACTCCCGGCCCCCCAAAATCCCCCATTCCTCGTCCTTACCTCTTGCCGTGCAGGGGCTGCACCTCGCGGTAGGACACTGGCGGCTGCTTGGTGGCCCTGGCGAGCGCTTGCCCGTGGCCACCGGTGGCCGGGGCGGCGTTGTGGGACGCCGGGCCGCTCCACTGCCAGCCAGCGCTGCTGCGGTAGGGCGGCCGCCCGCTCTCCGCTTCGCCCTTGGGCTCGGCGCTGCTCAGCTCCACCGATTCGGCCCAGCCCCTGCAGAGACACAACGAGGGGACGGGGACACCCCCCCGTGAGCATCCCGGCTCCCTCGGCTGTTTAATTACACCGCCGGCGTCGCCGCGGCAAGGGGGAGAAGCGAGCGGTGGCGACCGAAAAACAGCCCCCCTCGCCAAAGTTCTGCAGGGATGGGGGACCGAGGGGGGGGGGGGGGGGGGGGGTATCCTCCAAATCCCATCATTAAACCGCCCTCGTCAGCTCTAATTAGGCTTTGCAAGGCTGCAGGGGATGGGAACGAGGTCCCTGACGGTGATACCGTCTCCGTGCCCACCTCGGACACCCCGATTTGCTCTGGGAGCCCGGCCCCAAAACGCACCCCGGGGGGCCCAGCCCCCAAAACGCTCCCCGGGGGGGCCCGGCCCCCAATTTGCTCCAGTAGCAAAGCCCCAAAAAGATGTGATGAGGGGGGTGGCAGCCCCCTGAGCCCCCACCCCGTTGGGGTTACCTGCGCGGGGCCCCGTCCTCGTGGGGCGGGATGATGACCACCTTGACGGTGACGGAGGTGCGCAGCAGGTCGATCATCTGGTCGTGGCTGAGCGTCACCACGGCCACCTTGCAGATCTCCACCAGGCGGCTGCCCTGCCGCAGGCCGGCCTGCCAGGCGAAGCCGTAGTCCTCCACCTCGGCCACCGTGCCGTCGTACTTGACGTGGAAGCCCAGCTGGCCCAGCCCGTTGCGCCGTAGGGTCATGTCCACCGTCTCGCAGCCCGCCGTCGTCACCTGGCGAGAGGGCACGGCCACCCTTCTCCGGTGACGCACGCCAAGAGGAACGACCCGCCAACCCACATCTCCTCCTCCACGCGGAGGAGGACGCTCTATAGCCTCAAGAAGCTCACCTTCAGCCTCTGCACGATCTCCTTGACGTCCTCGGGGCCGCCCTCGGCCGCCCGGATGAAGATGTGGTCGCCGCGGCCGTAGAAGATCTTGAGGGTGGAGGCGTCGGCGGTCCAGCCGATGACGTCCCCGCAGAAGCAGTTGAAGACCACCTCCTTGGCGGCCAGGTCGAGCAGCACCACGAACTCGTTGGAGATGCCCAAGACGCAAGCAATCTCGGCTCCACGGGCGAAGTCTTGAGCGGAGACGCGCCAGGCGATGGCCCCGGCGCTGTGCTGCTCAGCACCCGCCCGGGCTTTCGTCTTCTCCTTCTTCTTGGAGGCCAGGGAGATGAGGTTGAACTTCCCGGCCGAGTCGATGGGCGTGTTGGTGACGCAGTTCTCGGCCAGGTCCTTGAGGTACTCCTGCCGCGTGCGCGTGGCCATGGTGTGGAACTTGTCCGACTTGTGGGCGGCGTTCTCCGCGTTGATCACCTTGGCCAGCAAGAAGTCTCGGAAGACGTCGGACTTGCGGAAGGTGACGCCGGTGGGGATGGGGGGCCCGAAGGGGGGCACGTCTTTGGACCTGGTCACGGCCACGCTTGGGGGGAGGCGAAGCGGGGAACGGGTTAGGGTGCTCAGAGCACTTCAAGGAAGCAGAAGCGGGGGAGAAATCTCCCCAGGTGGAGAAAATGCCCCAAAATTTGAACCCAAACTGTGGTGGGCACGATTTGGAGGGCCGGATGGGGACATCCTGGGGGGGGGGGGGTGGGGTGGTCTCACCTATAGCAGACGTTATCGGTGCAAGGGCTGTGGGCTCGGACGATGATGAAGACGTGCTGGAAGTGCGATCGGACGTTCTGGGGGGTGAAGGGCAAGGCTCCGGGCTCTTGGAAGATGATGGTCACGATGTCGTTCCCGATGTGCCTCTTCCTCAGCAGCTGGCGAGGGGGGGGGGGGGGGGGGGGGGCGGGGAGAAGCAAAAAAAAAATAAAAAGGGGGCTGTGACAGACGGACGGACAGCCGGACGAGCCGCGGAGCTGGCGCGGCGGTACCTGCTGCCGGTTGTTGGGGGTGTAGGGCAGCATGGTGGAGACGTGGAACATGATCTCGTAGTCCTGGTAGGTGGTGTAGAGCGAGTGGGTGCCCGTCGAATCGGCTGCGGGGAAGGCGGGCGGTCAAGGAGGCGGGCGCCCCCGGGGGGGGGCCCCCCAAATCCCCGTCACTCACTCTTGGTGTCCAGCTGCGCGGCGTACTTGCTGAAGGCCTTGAGGCAAACCTTCTCCCCCAGCAGCGCGAGGAACTCCTCGAAGGCCGGCCCCGCGTCCTCGTTGTTGTACATCTCCTCCTCCGAGCTCTGCCCGGCTTTGCAGTACAGGATGCCCACCTTGTGCCGCCGGCAGAGCTACGGGCGGCGGGGCGGGCGTCAGCACCCCGAAAAAGAGCCGTGCAGCCCCCCCGCCCCAGCCCCACGGCTTTGCACCCCAAGCCAAGAAAGTAACGAAGGGGTTCAGAGGCAAAAAGGCGTCGCTGGCACGCTCTCGGGGGGGGGGAAAATTGCAACCGATTGCTGCAAAAAGAGCCCACCAGCGCGATGCCACCACCCCCAGGGACGTGCGGTGGGACCGGGACCCCCGCTGCTTTCCCGTGGGTGCCACATTTGTCATCGGGACCCCTTGCCCCGCTCACCCCCTGCTCGTCGAGCTTGAGGAGCTGCTCGGTGACCTTCGGGGTGCTCATGGCCAGGCGCAGGCAGTGGATGTTGAGCTCGGGGACGACGTACTCCAGCGCGTCCTTCAGCGGGAGGCCCCGCACCGTGCCGTGCTTGGTGGCGGTGGGGGTGGCGTCCTCCAGGATGGAGCCGCGCAGCGTGATGAGCTGGGGGGGCGAGGATGGGGCTGGACGAGCTGGGGGGGGGGCTCACGGGGAGGCGAGGGGCACAGGGTGGGGGTAGATCCGAGGTGGGGACAATAGGATGAGAAGGATGGGATGGGGACGGATCCGAGGTGAGGATGAGGACGATGGGATGGGGACGGATCTGAGGTGAGGATGGGGACAGATCCGAGGTGAGGATGGGGATGGGGACGATGGGATGGGTCTAAGGTGGGGACTATGATGGGGACGGATCCAAGGTGAGAACAATGACGGGGACGGATCCAAGGTGAGAACAATGACGGGGACGATGGGATGGGGACAGATTTGAGGTGAAGACGATGATGGGGACGGGTCTGAGGAGAGGATGATGACGGCAACGATAGGATTGGAACGGATCTGAGGTGAGGACAATAGGATGGGGATGGACCCGAGGTAGGGACAATGATAAGGACGATTGGATGGGGACAGATCCAAGGTGAAGACGATGATGGGGATGGATCCAAGGGGAGGACGATGATGGGGATAATGGGATGGGGACAGATCCGAGGTGCAGATGATGACGGGGATGATGGGATTGGTACGGATCTGAGGTGGGGAGAATAGGATGGGGATGGACCTGAGGCGTGGGCAAGGATTAGGACAATGGGATGAGGACGGATACAAGGTGAGGATGATGATGGGATGGGGATCGATCCAAGGTGGGGACAACAGGATGGGGATGGACCGGAGGTGGGGACGATGGGATGGGGACAGATGCAAGGCGGGGACAATGACGAGGATGATGGCAATAGGATGGATCCAAGGTGGGGACGATGGGATGGATCCAAGGTGGGGATGATGATGAGGATGACGGGATAAGGAAGGGCTCAAGATAGGAACAACAGGGACAGACCCAAGAGGGGAATGACGGGGACGATGATGGCGATGGACCTGAGATTGGGACAAGGGTGAACAGGATGGAGACGGATCCAAGATGGGGTCAGTGACGATGGGACAGGGACGGACCCGGGATAGGAACAACGGGGACAACTATGGTGATGATGGGATGGGGAAGGACCTTAGAAGGGGATGACGATGGCAGCGAACAGGATGGGGACAGAGCCGAGATGGGGACGGCCCCAAGATGGGGATGGTGGGGACAACGATGATGACAGGATGGGGACGGCCCCGCAGATGTTTCCCACTCCCAGCCCCTTTATGAACTGGTTTTAAAACCACACGCAAGCAGGAGGAGCCTGAAGGCACCCCACGGGGCGAAGAGCACGCCAACGCACCTCGCTGGTCCGGAAGATGATCCTGTACTGGTACTGGGGGCCGTGCTCCTTGTGGTCCTCCAGCTTCTCCCGCTTGATGCTGACGGCCACGGGGCCCAGCTTCTCGTCCACCCCGAAGTAGTTGGAGTGCTCTGCAAGCAAACGGGGATGAAGGAGGTGTAGGGACAGAGGAGCCAGATCGTCCCCACGAGCTGTGGGACCTTGCACCCAACACAGCCCCACCAGGACCTCCCAGTTCCACGCTGTCCCCGTGCCCATTCCCACAAATGGGATGGATGGAGCTGGTGATGCACCCCAAACCCTTCAAAGGAAGGGTTTGGGGTGGTCTTTAAGCCCCCCGAGCACCTCCACGTCAACACCCTGCAGCTTCTGGCGACGCCGAGGCCCCCCCCTCCCCCGCCGCATCCCCACCTTTGCCGTGGAAATGGTCCCGGTAGTAGCAGGCGCCGAGGTCCACGTGCTCGACGCTGTAGTGCTTGAGCCGGTTGGGGTTCCTCTGCAGCTCCTTGGGCACCTCCAGCACCGAGATGCCGGCGTTGGTGGGCCGGGCGTCGAGGCCAGGCTCCGGGAAGCTGCCGTCGCCCACCGGGCCGCCGCCAGCCGAGCCTCCCGAAGCCCTGGAGAAGCTGACGTTGCGCTCGCCCCCGCCGCCGATCTCGTTGCGGAAATGGGGGCAGCTCAGCAGGAGCTCGTTGCTGGTGTTGTCCCCCACGTCGTGCTCCAGGTTCTCCTTGCCGTTGAGGTCCTCGGTGCTGGCGAAGGCCGGATCCGGCCCGCCGGGCCGCGCGGTGGCGGCCGAAGCCGCCGAAGCTCCCGTGGTGGTGTTCCGGCGCTGGGCCACCACGGCGCGGTTGGCGGCCACGGCGTTGAGGTCGAAGAGCATGCTCTGCACGTCGTAGTGGGCGAAGCTCCGCCGGCACACCCACGCCTTGCCCGGCTCGGCCGCCCTCGCGTCCTCACCGCCGCCTCCTCCTTCCCCTTCGTTTCGGCCGCTCCGCAGCTTCCTGAAGATGGATTCGCCCCCGGCGTCGCCCTTGGGACCCTTCCTGCGCGCCTTCTCCTTGGGCTGCGCCGCCGGCTCGTCCCGCGGCGTCCCCGTCCTGCCGTCCACCACCGCCACCGGGGAGGGTCCCGGGGGGGTCTCTGCGGAGGCCGCGGCGCTGGCCGAGGTCTTGCCGCCGCTGCGGAACTCGTTGAGCATGGCGAAGAAGCTCTGCTCCGAGATCCCCTGCACGTCGATGGACGAGGTGCTGCCGTACTCGCGGAAGAGCCCCCCGGCCCCCGCCAGCTTGGCCCCCCGCGTCTCCGCCGCCTCCTCGGGGTCGCACTCGCTCAGCGTCACCTCGCTGCTGCTGCGGTGCCGCAGGGGGACCAGAGCGCGGCCGGGCGAGCGCGGCCACCCCTCCTGGAACTCCACGTCCTTGGAGCGCCGCCGCGCCAGGCGGTGCAGGGCTTTGAGCCCCGAAACGCCGCCGCTGCCGCCGCCGAGGGGCGGCTGCTGCCCGCCGGGGACGCCCCGCGGGGACGCCGCATCCCGGCCCCCTTCTCGGCTCAGGCTGGCGGCAGCGGGTTCTCTTTTGGGGGGCCAGTCGGCGATGCGGGCGCGCACCCCCATTTTGGGCACCGGCGGCGCGGCGGTCGCCGGCCGGGGGGCGACGACGGCCTCGGCACCGGTGGGGACGCTGCCATTCTGCGCCCAGAACGCCGCGGGGCAGCTGTCGGCGGCGTCGGCGCCGTCGTGCCGCGGAGGGCGGTGGGCGCTCATCGTCCGGCGAGGGGTGGCGTGGCCGCGGGGGGGCTCATGGTTGCCACGCCGGGGGCCGGTGACCGGCCGGTGAAGCCCGGCGGTGGCCGTCCCCGGCGCGCCGCTGCCCCGTGGCTCTGCCCGCCGCGCTCACGCCGGCGCGCGCCGGCGCTTCTGCCCGGCCATCCTGCGAAGGAGAGGGAGAAAGCAGGTTAGAGGGATTTTTGGGGGGTATTTTTTTTTGGGGGGGGGGTGTCACCCATTTACCTGCATTTTGGGGCCCCCCAAAGCCACCAAGTGGCCCCCACAAAGCCGTCCCCCCACCACACCAGGACGTTTTTGGCTTCGAGGGGGTTTTGGCTTCCAAAAGTCGCCCCCCACCCAAATAAAATCCCTTTGGCACCCCCGGGGGGAGGCTCTGGGGGCCCCCAAACCCCAAGCAAAGCAGCCCCGGGGGGGCGGGGATGGACAGACGGACGGACAGGCGAGCCCTAATCCGTCTGCGCTCGGCATTAGCCCGCCCCAGCGGCCGAGCGTCCCCTCCAGGCTGCCCCGTCCGGCGCGCAGCTCGTTAATCCCCGCTAATTACCCCGCGAGCCGGCATCTGGTGAGCAGGGGGATGTTAAATCAATACCTGAGAGCATTAATTAAACGCAGACGGGGGAGGCTAACGAGCGGGCAGGGCGCCCGGCACAGGCAGAGCCTCTCCGAGGAGCAGCCCCGGCCGGAGCGAGGATTTACCAAAAATCCCTCGTTGGCACGGAGAAACGAAGCTGTTGGTGCCGCCCTCCTTTACCAAAACCCACGGATTTGCCCCCAAAAATTAAAAGACGACGTGAAACACCGGTGCCGGGGGGAGAAAACACCGATTTGGGTACCCGGCTCTTTTGCAACACCTCGTTTCTTTCTCAGCCTCTTGCGAGCTCTCCCCCAGGCCGAACGCGTCCTAGAAGATTTTTTAGGTGATGGATTTGGGGAGGAATGACTCAGAATTAGCCAAAAGCACCCCCAGGGCATCTCGTGAAGCTCTGCTGACCCCGAGGAAGGACGAAACCCCGGGGATTTCGGCCCCCCCAGTCGCATCCCTGAACCTCAGTGGCCCATTGCCACGCGGGTGGCGACGGATTCCCAAATCCCTGCGTTTTTTTGGGGGAAAAAATCCCAACGCAGCCACTCCGAGGATGCGTTCGGAGCCTCCTGCCCTTAAATTAGCTATTAATGAAGGGTGCTGAGGGATTAACGAGGCGGTGTCTCACCTTTCCTGCCACCTTTCGGAGCTTTAAGGCTCGAATTTCCCAATGCCGGCGTTAATCCGGGGGAGGCGCGGCAGCCGAGTGCGCCCTGGGGGCAAAACCCCAAAATTAGCCCCAAAATCACTCAGATTCCCCCCAAACTGCTCCGCCTCGCAGCTCCCGTGTCATCCCCTTCCAAGCGATCCCCGGCGGGGATTAAACCCCGCGGAGAACGACTGGATTTAGGGATTTCAACCCAAATGGCCCCGTACCTCGGTGGGTTCAGGACCACTTCACGCCGATTTTCGCAGCCCAAATCCCCGTTTTTCTCCTCAAAACGGGCAGCGCAGGGGCAAGAAAACACCGAGCACCCGCCCCGCTGGGCTGCTCTAATCTCCCTCTCGAAATAATCTGCTCTAATCCCCCGAAGACGAGCAAGGAAGGCACCGCGCTCACGGATAACTGCTTTAACCAAAACGGCGAGATCCGGGCCCAAAATCCCCCCGCTGGGCAACGCCGAATCCCTCAGCTCGCGAGCCGCAAACGTCGAGCTCAGCCCCCAAAAATTAACACGTAAACACAACCAGCGCTGTTATTGTAGGTCCTACTCTATTCTCTCCGTCTCCAGATGGAAAAACGGGGGGAATTAACTCATTCCCGACGCAGCCGGGTGGAAAAATTGATTTTTTTTTTTTTCCGCTCCGTGCCCTCGGATCCGCCGCAGATTTGGGGCCAGGCGCTCCCCGGGGGCGAAGGGCAGAGGAACACCCACGGCCGTCACCGCGCAGGGTCAGGGTCCGGCACCGCGTCGTCCCCGAGGGATTTCCTCGTGTGCCGGTGAGAATTTGATCGCCCAGAGCAAAAAAAATAATAATTTTAACCATTTTAGCCGTAATTTTTAATTTTAACCATTTTAGCTGGCTCCCAAAGCCAAAAATAGAATATTTTCTTTTAATTTTAGCCACAATTTTTCATTTTAGCCATTTTAGCCGGAACCTCACGGCACCGAGGAGCAGGACAACCCTGATGCCCCGAGTGATTTTTGGGATAAAAACGCCAGGAAAAGGGCTCAAACGCCCCGCTGCGGTCCCGTATTTAGGGTCGCTGTCATGCACGGGTGAAAATTGCCCCAAAATTTTGGAGGGAAGCGGGCGGTTCCCGGCACCACGTCCCCAGGGGATTTCCTCATGTGCCAGCGAGAATTTGACCACCCAGAGCAAAAAAAATAATAATTTTAACCATTTTAGCCATAATTTTTAATTTTAACAATTTTAGTTGGCTCCCGAAGCAAAAAAAATATATATATATTTTTTTAATTTTAGCCATAATTTTTAATTTTAGCCATTTTAGCCGACTCTTCGCAGCTCTCCTTGCGGGGAACGGGACGACCCCGCTGCCCCAAGTGATTTTTGGGGGCAAAAACACCAGGAAAAGGGCGTCAAACGGCCCGCTGTGGTCCCGTATTTAGGGTCGCCGCCACACGTGGGTGCGAAATGCCCCAAAATTTGGGGGGAAATTGGGCGGTTTCTGCCCTATCTCGGAGCCTATTTACCGAGCTGGGTTTTCCGAGCCGCACGCCCCAAAGCGCCCGGGAGCCGCCGCGAGGGGGGAAGGGCGAGGTTTTTTAATTATTAACCACGGCTTTTGATAAATTGCGCTACAATTTCTGGCGTTCTTCCCCCCGTGGCCACGGCTTTAACCCTGCCTTAGCCTCGAAGCGGAGGAAAAAGCCGGGCATCGGGGAAACTTTCCCGTTAAAAATAAAGATTTAAGGCACGGCTCCTGGTTTTGCCGTCCTTCAGGTCGCTCACGCTCCCGTCCAGCGCTCATTTTGGGTGAAAACAGCCCAAAAAACGGATCGGGAGTGCACTCAACGCACCGCAGAGACCACGCACCCTATTTCACGCTTTTTTCCCCCCCCAAAAAGCGCCCCAAAATTGGGGAACGCCAGGCAAAACACCTGCTTCAACCGATGGCCAAGTTCTGCGTTTCCTGAAAATTGGCCCTAAATGTGTAAAAGGCAGGAAACGAACCCAAAATGTCCCCGGCTGGCTGTGGGCCGGCTGCAGCCGCGGGAGGAACCGGGGAGGGGAAATTAGTGGAGCAATTAGCTAAGAGGTTCACAACTTTGTGCCTAATTAGGGGCGGTTAACGCCAAATAATCCCCATTACCGGGCGATGAGAATGTCATTAATTGGTTTTAGTGTAAAAGGAAGGGAAAAAAGGAAAAAAGGGGGGAAAAAAGGAAAAAAAAGGGGGGGAAAATTACAATAGCGGATGGTCACAATTCACAAAATACCGGGATATTCCCCCAAAATCACCAACCTTACCGTGGGGATGTGCTGGGGGGGGTCCGACAGCAGCCCGCGGTCGGGGTCAGCGGGGTTCGGGATCACGGGACGGCTCTGGATTTGGGGCAAAAAGCAGAGAAATCCCTTAAATGTGTATAAAGGGGGGAAGCGGGCTCGGAGCGACGCAATTAACCTGCTTTAATCAATTAAAAGCGGGGTCTTTACCTCGGCAGCCTTAATTACGGCCTCGGGGCGGTGTTGGGGAGACTTGGGGGGCGCTGAAAAAAAAAAAACCAACCCAAAATTGGTTCCAAAATGGGTGAGAATTCAAGGTTTTTGAATGATAATGAAGCTGCTAACGAAGGGAACGCAGCAGGCGGAGCGGGCTGAGCCCGGCAAGCCCCGACCTGCAGAGCGGGCGCTGCCACGGCCCCAGAAAAAAAAACAACAAAAAACCACAAAAAACACAAAAACAACCCCCCAAAAATAATAAAAGGAACAAAAGGGAGGTTTTTCTCCCCCAAAAAGTCAGCAGGAGAAGAAGCAGCAGCCTCGTTATTGGGTAAAATAAAGGGAAATTGGGGTTTTCGCTGGCAAAAACCAAGAGTTTGAGGGGTGCTGCCCCCCTCGAGATCCCAAATTTGAGGATCGCAAAATTGAGGATTTCCCCCCCCAAAAAAAGCCCCTTCGGTTGCACCGCGGGGGGAGCGGAGCCCGGCAGCGTATCCTAATTAACAGCGGCTCGTTAGCGAACGGCTCTCTGGTGCCTGCACAAATAGGTCAGGACAAGTTTGGCGACGGGATTTAATTAAGAGAAGGAAAAAAAAAAAAAGGGGGGGGGGGGGGAATGAAAATACGCCCTCGACCGAGCCCCCGGGGGGGCTGGGAAGGGCCGAAAATAAAATCCCATTTTTTTCGCATTAAATGGGGGAAAAAAAACAAAAACAAACAAAAAAATAAAACCTGGGTGATTTGGGGGGGGTGTGGGAGTCGTGTCGCCCCCCCCCCCAAAATCCTGACCCTAAAAAGGGAAGAAATCCCGGGGGGGGGGGGTGGTGGTGTTCGCTTCCACACGTACACCCCCAGCTGGATTTTGGGGGGAGTTTGGTTGTTTTAGGGTCATTTCCCCCCCCCCTCCCCCTTTCCCACTTAATTCTTTAAGGGAAATGTTTCAGCATCGCTCCGGCCGCTGGCGAGCTTCTAAAATTAGAGTTTTTTGAGGAAAAACAGGTTAAGTTTGGGAAAACAACCCCTCGGGGGGGGGGGGCCAAGCCCCCACCCACGCCCCCCAAACCCCGAACCTACAGCCCCATTCATTCACCAGCACCCCCAGTTTGACCCAATTCCACCCCAATTCCGGCTGCCACACCCCAAAAACTGCCTTGGACCCCCCCCCCCTTTTAAAATTTGCACAAAAAAGCGGGGCTTTTTACCCCAAAAGACACCAAAACCCCCAAATCCTGCTTCCTATGGGGTCGTTATTATGGGTTACCTCCCAGTAGGGAGTTCTGGCGCCCCAGAAAATTAAAGAAATGGTTAAAAATGGGGTCGGGGGGGGGGGCTCGTTAGGGTAACAAGGGGGGGGGCCAGCTCCGGCTCGGGGCCTCACATCAGCCCTGGGTGGGTTTTTATTTATAAAAAGGGAAAAAGAAGCAAAAAAAATAATAAAAAATAAGAGTTGGATGAATGAGTGCTCATCTGCCTGGCCTGAATTTTGGGGGGGGGGGGGGTTAAGGGGGTGCCCCCCCCCCCGCAAAATATCCCAGGGGAGGGGGAAGCGGTGGGGGACCCTATTATAAAGGGGGGATTCCCCTGTTTTGTTTGGTTTTTTTTGGGGGGGTGGGGGGTGGGGGTGGGGAGCAGGAGCTGTACCCCAAAACTGAGGGGGGGCATCCCCCCCCATGGTGCCCCCCCAAAAAATGAGGGGGGGGCACAGGACAGCAAGGGCTCGCTTTGCCCGCCCCCGACAACACAAAAGGAGACGGGGGGGCTGTGGGGTGGGGGCGCCACCCCCCCCCAAACACTACAGAGTCCCCCCAAAACACCTCAGGGCCCCAAAATCACGTCAGGGGCCCCCCTAAAATCCCTCAGAGACCCCGCCCCAAAGCACCTTAGGACCCCAAAACCCCTCAGAACCCCCCCAAACCTCCCCAGATCCCCCCAAAACCCATAATTGCCCCCCAAAAGCCCACAGTTTCCCCCCCAAATCCCCCCAGGACCCCCTAATTCCCCCCCCCCCCCCCCCAAAACCACGTCATTCCCCCCGCGGCCCGGGCCCCAACTCCTGCGGGGCACCAGCGCCGCCCCCTCCCCACCCCGCGCGGGGGCCGCTGGGAGTTGTAGTCCTCTCCCCCCTCCCACCCCCATCCGCCGCTAGGCCCGCGCCGCCGCCCGCGGACTACAAATCCCAGCAGCGCCTCCCGTAGCCCGCCGGGAGGAGGAAGCGGGGAGCCGGAGCTACCGGGGACCCCCCCCCGCCGTGCCCTCCAACCCTCCCCGGTCCCCAAAAGCGGCCCGCGGTCGCTGGGGAAGAGCGGCGGAGGCGCGAGCGGCGGCAGCGCCCCCCTTCCCGCCCGTCTCCCCCGAGCCCCTCGGGGGAGACTGAGGCGGCGCGGGGAGGGGCGGGGGGGGTCTCTCACCAGGCGGCGGCGGCGCGAGCGCACGGGCCAATGGGGGGCGGCGACGGCGGCGCGAGGACGCCGCGGAGCCGGCGCGCGGAGACTGAAGGGAGGGGAGCGCACGCCGAGGGGGCGGGGCTAGGGGGCGGGGCGGGGCTAAAGGGGGCGTGGTCAACGCGGCGCGCCACCAGGGAGCGTGGGGGGGGCGGTCTTAAAGGGGCAGGCGCCCCGCGTGGGTCTGTCGCGTGTCGCTGTCCCCACGGGCGTGTCCGCGGTCCCCTGCCCGTGTCCCCGTCCTGGGCCCTGCACCCGTGGCGTGTCCCAAAGGCTGTCCCCATCCCACATCCACTCCACGTCCCTGTCCCTGGTCCCAGCCTCCTGTCCCCATCCCACGTCCCTGTCCCCATCCCTTGACCCTGTCCCCATCCTTTGTCCCCTACCCCACTCTCCGGTCCCCACCCCACATCCCTGTCCCTTGTCGCCATCCCTTGTCCCCAACCCACGTCCCCGTCCTTATCCTGTCCCTTATCCCAGTCTCCGGTCCCCATTCCAGTCCCTTGTCCCAGTCTCCTCTCCCCATCCCACATCCCTGTCCCCATCCTGTCCCTTGTCCCCGTCCCTTGTCCCTGTCCCCATGCCTTGTCCCTTATCCCCGTCTCCTGTCCCCATCCCATGTCCCTTGTCCCAGTCTCGTCCCCATCCCACGTCCCTGTCCCCATCCCTGTCCCTATTCCTCATCCCCATCCCGCATCCCCATCCCTGTACCTTGTCCCAGTCTCCTGTCCCCACCCCACATCCCCCTGTCCCCGTCCCGTCCCTTGTCCCACCCTCCTGTCCCCATCCTGTCCCTTATCCCAGTCCCAGTCTCTTGTCCCCATCCCACGTCCCTGTCCTTATCCTGTCCCTGTCCCTTGTCCCATGTCCCTTATCCCCGTCCCACGTCCCCTATCCCCATCCCACGTCCCTTGTCCCAGTCTCTTGTCCCCATCCCACGTCCCTGTCCCCATCCCTGTCCCCATTCCTCAGCCCCATCCCACGTCCCCATCCCTTGTCCCTGTCCCCATCCCACGTCCCTGTCCCCATCCCTGTCCCCATTCCTCAGCCCCATCCCACGTCCCCATCCCTTGTCCCTGTCCCCGTCCCCATCCCTGTCCCCATCCCACGTCCCCATCCCTTGTCCCTGTCCCCGTCCCCGTCCCTGTCCCCATCCCTGTCCCCATCCCCATCCCTGTCCCTTGTCCCAGTCTCCCAGCCCCATCCCTTGTCCCTGTCCCTTATCCCGGTCCATCCCCCCTCCCCCCCCCCGTCCCAACGCCGCACCAGACCCCGTGGGGGGGTGTCCCCAAGGGCGCAGGAAAGACCCAAAACCCCCCCCGAAAAAAACCAACAAAAAAACCAACGTTTTATTGCTTGTACCGTACAAATCCGAGGGCGGGCGAAAGCAGCCGCCGGCCGCCGCGACACCAGGACCCCCCCCCCCCCGCCCCCATGTCCCCCCCCGGGGGTCCTGTGCCCCCCCCCCCCGGGGGGTCCTGTGCCGCTATTTTTCTTTATTTGGTGGTTTTTAAGTTAATTCGACTCCAAATTTTGGGCAGGAAGAGGGAGGGGGGAAAAAAAGGGGGGGGGGGGGGACACGCGCCCCCACCTCGTCACCGGCCCGGCGGTGACGGCGGCGCGACCCCGAGGACCCCCCCCCCCCGTCCCCCCCCAACCCCCCCTACCCGGGGCGCGCGGTGCCACCGGCTCCATCGCCGGCAACGGAGCCCACCGGGAGGGGGGGCGGGGGGGGGGGACACGGAGGTGACAAGGGCCCCGGCCCCCCTGCCCCAGCGGGGTGACAGCATCCCGGCTTTAAGGCATCGAAGAAAAAGGAAAAATATATATATATATATATTTATATTGCTTTTGGGGCAGAATCCCCCGCCCCGGCGATTTTGGGAGCTGGAGCCCGCACCTCCTTACTGGGAACACTGGGGGGTACTGGGGGAGGGGGGGGGAAAGAGGGGAGAAAGGCCCTGAAGGGCCACGGGGGGGGGCGTTTAAAAAAGCTGCGAGCACTTCTAGGAGTTTTAAAAAATATATATATAATAAAACAATAAAATAAAATAAAAAGCAGTCCTACGCTCGGGGGAGGGAGGAGCAGCTCGGTGCCGGCCGCGGAGCGAGGCTGCGGCCGCTGCGGCCTCCCGCGGCCCCCCCAAGCGTGGGGCAGAGCCCCCCCCGGGGGTGGGGCAGAGCCCCCCCGGGTCCCCTGGTGGGAGGAATCGCCCGGCGCTCGTCACTCCCGGATGCTGGCGGAGTAGGAGAACTGGGGGAAGTGCGTGCGCTGGTCGCTCTCCAGGGAGCCCATGTTGTCGTCTGCCGAGAAAAAAAAATAAAGGGGCGGGGGGGGGGGACACACGACAGGAGGATTGGCACGGCTGGGGGGGGGCGTAGAGGGGGCCCCCCGCCCCCGTCCCGCGCCTCGGGGGATTTTTGGAGGGGTGGCAGGGGTGGGAAAAGGAAGCGGGGAGCGCTCACAGCGGTCCGGCGGCGTGATGGTGATGGACTGGGCGGTGAACTCGTCGTCGAAGTAGCGCGTGTCGATCTCGGACGTCACTTGGGGCTTGAAGGGGGGCACGAGCTGGAGGAGAAAAGGAAGGGGGGGGGGCGGCGGCGTGGGCGAACGGGGACCCCGGGGCGCTGCCCCCCGAGCCCCCGGCGTCCCCGAGGCCGTTACCTTCTTCTGGACCACGTCCTGCCAGTTGATGGCGGCGAAGAAGCGATGCTCCATCACCTCCTTGGCGTCGCTGGGGCCTCCCCCGAGCCTGCGGGGGCGCACAGCCGTGTCCCCGGGGGCCGGCAGCACGGTGCTGAGCGCCCCCGAAGCGCGCGGCCCCGCTCCCTCACCTCTGTTTGGGGTCCTTTTTGAGCAGCCCGGCCAGCAGGGCTTTGGCCTCGGGGCTGAGCGTGCGGGGGAAGCGGATCTCCTCCATCAGGATGAGCTCGAAGAGGCGCTCGTGGTCCTGGTTGTAGAAGGGCAGGCGGCCGCACATCATCTCGTACATCACCACCCCCAGACCCCACCAGTCCACGGCGCGCCCGTAGTCGTTGTCCTCCAAAACCTGCGCCGAAAAAACAAACGGGGGGGGGGGGGGCGGGGAGGGGAGGGTTTGGGCAATTCCGGGCGCGGTCGCTGCGATTTAGGGATGGGGGGGAAGCAGAGAGACCTCCGGGGCCAGGTACTCCGGCGTGCCGCAGAAGGTTTTCATGGTGGCTCCGTCGCTGATGCCCTCCTTGCAGAGCCCGAAGTCGGTGATCTTGATGTGGCCGTCTTTGTCCAGCATGAGGTTTTCCAGCTGGAAAGCGAGGCAGGAAAAAGGTTGGGGAAGCGTTTGCCAACCCCCCCCCACCCCCCCCCAAGGCTCCGCGGGATGGGTTTGAGGGCGCTCGGTCCGCCCCACAGGGATGGGGACGGGGTGGCTGCAGCTCATCCCGGCAGGTCCGAGCCCTCCCTCCTGCACCAACACGCGCGATCGCATCCCCAGCCCCCTTCGGGGGATAAAAATCTCCGTCCTCTGCGACGAACAAGGCAGAAAAAAGCAGCCCGTGGAAAACGGAGCGCGGTTTTCACCTCTGAGGACCAGGAGGACGGTGCTGGGAACCCCAAATGCGGTCCCAGGACAATTAAAACCGGGTGCTCGTGCGGGCAGAAGCGTGCTGGTACCTTGATATCCCTGTAGACCACGTCCCTGGAGTGCAGGTACTCCAGGGCAGAGACGATTTCCGCGCCGTAGAAGCGAGCCCGGTCCTCCGTGAAGACGCGCTCCCTCGAGAGGTGGAAAAACAGCTTTGGGGGGAGAAGAAGAGGGGAAAAAAAAAAAAAAAAAACAGAAAGCGGGGGCCCGTCAGCAAAATACGAAAGCAGCAAATCCCGGGCTAATCGCTCTCAGCAGCTCCGCGCGGGCAGCTGATGCGGTCACGCGTGCCCTAAGCTCCTCGCTTCCCACCACCCAAAATATTCCCAGCTCCTCGCCGCCGGGGAGAGCAAAATGCCCGGCTTTGAACACGAGAGGTGCATGAGCACGGGGCCGTTCCCCCCCACGCCCCCCCCCCGGTTTTGCCAAAACAAGGGGTTAAGAGGTGGAGAAATAACCCTGGGAGCGACAGCAGGGCGTGAAGCAGCGCTGGAAGGAGCTGAGAGGATTGATTTGGGGGAGAACTGCCCCAAAATCCCAGCGCGGCGCCCGGCGCTCGCCGCGTTCGCCCGCACCTCGCCGCCGTTGGCGTACTCCATGACGAAGCAGAGCCGGTCGTTGGTCTGGAAGGCGTACTTCAGCGCCTGCGAGAGGGGAAAAAAGGGTAAAAAGAAGGGTCTGAGGAGCAAAAGGGCTGCATGGAGGAGGAGGAGGCCAAAGGGAGGCGTCGGTGGCTCTGGCTTTGCCCCGAGGATGCGGTGTTGGGCCCGGGACCCGGCTCGAGGAGCTTTGGTCTGATAAATATCCGCGTGTCCTCGGTCGCGGCAGGACCACGGCGAAGCCAGCGCAGGATCCACGCCCCTGCTGCTCCCCCGAGGGCTTTTGGACGGCGGGCTTGGTAGAAAAGAGGGGCTCCCCCGAAAAATTAACGCGTTCTGGGACGCTTCCTGCGCCCCAGAGGGATCCCGCCCCGAAAACGTTCGCGCCGGGAGCCGAGCCGGGCTGCGGTTAAGAGGTGTGAGGTGGCTGAGGGAGGTACTCACGGTCAGGAAGGGGTGCCTGGTGTTCTGCAGCACCCGGCTCTCCGTTACGGTGTGCGCCACTTCATCCTGCGTGGGGGAAGAGGGGGAGGAGAAAGGGGAGCGTTGCTCAGCGCCGGGTCGAGCTCTGCGAGCCCCTCATTTTCGGGAGAAGGGGGATTCCGCGCTGCTGAACCCAAAAACCAGCGCTGGGAGCACCCAAGAAGCTTTGTTTTTCGCTCCAGGGGCTGGGAACGCCACCGCACGTAACCAGAAGGCGACGCCCCCGTGGGAGCGTGCCGCCCCGTGCCCCGTTTTCATCCCCGAAGTGTTTTGGGTGCTCCCCGAGGCTGCGAGATCAGCTGGGGGAGGAGGCTGCCCCAGCAGCTCGCCCCTACCTTGGCGATGATGACCTCCTTCCGCAGGATCTTCATGGCGTAGTAGCGGCCGGTGGCCTTCTCCCGCACCAGGATGACTTTGCCAAAGGTGCCTTTGCCCAGGAGCTTCAGGTAATCGAAATCGTTCATGGTCTGGGGGTTTGGAAAGAGAAACACGAGGCGGGGGGGGCTGCGGCGAGGGCGAGCAGGATCCAGAAAGCGCCCAATAATTCGAGTTTTTCCCCCGTCCCGTTATCCCCGTCGGGAGCAACGCCACGGGAGCTGCAGCAGCGGGCTCGGAGCCGCGCCGCGGTGCCGAGCCGCCTTACCGCCTTGGCACGGGTTTTGCTGACGGCCACCTCCATCTCCTCAGCCCCGGTGCTGTCGTTGGGAGAGCCGCACTTGTAGTCCATGGCGTCCACCTCCGGCTCCTGGTTCTTCAGGCTGTTGGCCACCGTCTGGATGGCTCGCATCCACTCCTCGCTGCGGGGGGGGAAGGGGATTCGGTGAGGGAGGGGATTCGCTTCGCTCGGGGGCGGCGAGGTTTTGGGGGCGGCGAGGTTTTGGGGGAGGCCCCGTGCCTACCGCTCCTCGGGGGAATCCACGTGGAAGGTCCTCTCGATGACCGTCGTCCACTGCAGGCAGCGGATGACGAAGGTGTTGGGTCGGGGCCGCTCGGTTTTCATCAGCTGGCACTCTGGGGAAGGGGGAAAAAAGGGAGGAAAGGGGCAAAAAGGGAGGGGGGAAGGGGCCAAAAGAAAGGAAGGAAAGGGAGGGAAGGAAGGGGCAAAAGGGAGGGGGAAAGGGGCCAAAAGGAAGGGGGGGCGGAAGGGGCAAAAAAGGAAAGGGAGGAGGGGGAAAGGGGCCAAAAAGGAAAGGGAGGGGGAAAGGGGCCAAAAGGAAAGGGAGGGGGAAAGGGACCGAAAAGGAAAGGGAGGGGGAAAGGGGCCAAAAGGAAAGGGAGGGGGAAAGGGGCCAAAAGGAAAGCGAGGGGGAAAGGGGCCAAAAAGGAAAGGGAGGGGGAAAGGGGCCAAAAAGGAAAGGGAGGGGGAAAGGGGCCAAAAAGGAAAGGGAGGGGGAAAGGGGCCAAAAAGGAAAGGGAGGGGGAAAGGGGCCAAAAGGAAAGGGAGGGGGAAAGGGGCCAAAAGGAAAGGGAGGGGGAAAGGGACCGAAAAGGAAAGGGAGGGGGAAAGGGGCCAAAAGGAAGGGAGGGGGAAAGGGGCCAAAAAGGAAAGGGAGGGGGAAAGGGGCCAAAAGGAAAGGGAGGGGGAAAGGGGCCAAAAGGAAAGGGAGGGGGAAAGGGGCCAAAAAGGAAAGGGAGGGGGAAAGGGGCCAAAAAGGAAAGGGAGGGGGAAAGGGGCCAAAAAGGAAAGGGAGGGGGAAAGGGCCAAAAAGGAAAGGGGGGGGAAAGGGGCCAAAAAGGAAAGGGAGGGGGAAAGGGGCATAAAAAGGAAGGGAGGGGGAAAGGGGCCAAAAAGGAAAGGGAGGGGGAAAGGGGCCAAAAAGGAAAGCGAGGGGGAAAGGGGCCAAAAAGGAAAGCGAGGGGGAAAGGGGCCAAAAAGGAAAGCGAGGGGGAAAGGGGCCAAAAGGAAAGCGAGGGGGAAAGGGGCCAAAAAGGAAAGCGAGGGGGAAAGGGGCCAAAAAGGAAAGCGAGGGGGAAAGGGGCCAAAAAGGAAAGCGAGGGGGAAAGGGGCCAAAAAGGAAAGGGAGGGGGAAAGGGGCCAAAAGGAAAGGGAGGGGGAAAGGGGCCAAAAAGGAAAGGGAGGGGGAAAGGGGCCAAAAGGAAAGGGAGGGGGAAAGGGGCCAAAAAAAGGAAGGAAAGGGAGGGAAGGAAGGGGCA
The DNA here is from genome assembly GCF_009769625.2 of Cygnus olor. NCBI lineage: Eukaryota > Metazoa > Chordata > Aves > Anseriformes > Anatidae > Cygnus > Cygnus olor. Next base: position 5,989 of record NW_024429094.1, on the reverse strand, counting down.
AAAAGGGAGGAGGGGAAAGGGGCCAAAAAAGGAAAAGGAGGGGGAAAGGGGCAAAAAGGAAAGGGAAAGGGGCAAAAAGGCAGGGGAAGGTTTGGGACCCGGCACCCCGACGCCTTCCCCGCGCCGCCCGCGCCCACCTACCCGCCACCGAGAAGTTGTTGAGGGGCGGCAAGCTGTGGTCGGAGGTCTCGGGGCGCTCCTTGTAGCCGATGAAGGAGCCATCGCTCTTCAGCAGGAAATACCGGGGGCGCCACGTTTTGATGTATTCCCCTGCGATAAAAAGGAGAGAATTGCCCAGAGAGCGGGAAAAGGAAGCAGAAAGGGGCTTGTTTCACCCAAAGCCGGGCTCCAGGTCCCTTCTGTATCCTTGCTTGGTGCTGCGCCTCCTCCTTCTTCCCCAAAAAGCTCCCAAATTACCCCAAAAACCCTCAGCAAAAGGAATTAAAATTAAAAAAAAAAAAAGAAAGGGAGATCCACCTCGGGCACCGCTAAAAATAATAATAAAAAAAAAAAAAAAACACGCAGCTGCTCCAGCGCCGAGGCTAAAAATACGCACTCGGGGCCGCGGGGCTGCAACAGAGGGTAAAAGGAGCAGCTCGGCGCTGCGCCGGGACGCTCCTCGTTAGAGGGGGGGGATTTGTCTTAATTAAACAGAGGGGGGCCCCAAATTTGTCCTGGTTAAAGAGGGGAGCCCCAGATTTGTCCTGGTTAAAGAGGGGAGCCCCAGATTTGTCTGGGTTAAAACGAGGAGCCCCAGATTTGTCCTGGTTAAAGAGAGGAGCCCCAAATTTGTCTGGGCTAAAACGAGGAGCCCCAAATTTGTCTGGGTTAAAGAGAGGAGCCCCAGATTTGTCTTGACTAAAAAGAGGAGCCCCAGATTCGTCTTGATTTAAGAGAGGAGCCCCAAATTTGCCTTGTTTAAAGAGGAGAGCCCCAAATTCGCCTTGGTTAAAACGAGGAGCCCCGGATTTGCCTCGGTGAAAGAGAGGAGCCCCGGATTTGGGGAGAGGTTTAAAAATAAATAAAAATAAATCGACGGCAACCCGAAAGCTGTTTGGGATGGCGGCGGCCCCGCTGCTCACCTCTCTTGTGCAGCCAGCCCTCCTTCACCACCGCCACCTCGCTCATGGCGCTGCCGCCGCTGGCTCTCGCCTCCTCGCTGCGGCAGGACCGGGGACGCGGCTAGCGACCTGGGGGAGAAGGAGAGGGTCAGCAGGGCTCGGCTCGAGGAGAAAAATCTCTTTTTCCGCTCTTTTTAGCCAAAAAGAGGAGCTGGAGGTCGCGTGTAAGCGGCGGTCGGCGACCCCTACCTGCCCGCGAGGCTGCCATCGCGGACGGCCGAGAGCTTTGGGGTAAGGAGCGGGGATTTGCGCGAAACAAACGGCTCGAGCAGAATTTAATCGGAGTCACCCGCTGGGATTAACCCCGGCCCCGAAAAAAGGAAAAAAAAAACGGCGCAATGGGACGATGCCGCGGCGGTTTGGAGACCTCGGAGCTCCTTTTCCTTGCTGTCGTGGTTTCCCCTGCTTCAGATCGGCCTCGAAATCCCAGTTTTATCCCCCCAAAAATGCCTCTGGCAGGGGGGGGGAGGTTTGGAAAGCGTCGCGCGGCCCCGTGAGAGAGGGACGCGCCGAGAAATCGGCGCTGGGTTTAGGGTAAAAACACCCAGAAATATTTGAAAGCAGAAAACGTTTCTTTGCAGACGAAAAACCAAAGCGCCGCGACGAGTCGGCGGCGTCCCACCGGAGCCGTCCGCACCGAAATCCTGCCGCTGGCTCCCCGAGCGCTGACCTGAAGCCGTTTCAGGCTCATTTAACCCCAAAACGATCGCGGTTTTTCCTCCGGCAGCTGAGGATAAAGCTCCAAAAACTCGAAGCCCAGAGCTCGCAGCGGTGCCCGGCGACTTCGCCGCGGGTTTCACGCGTCCGACGGTAAAGGAAGGGAAGGAAAATCGTCCGGATGAGCGCTGCGAAGAGATCGGGAGCTGCTCTCACCCCAGAAAAGGGCTAAAGTCTGCCTGGCAGGGCCCCCACTATTGATTTTCGGGTTGCGGCACAGCGGTGTTTCTTCATTCGGGTCGGATCTGGCTCGCCTCCATCGCGGGAGAGGGCAGGAAAGAAAAGCGGCGCCGCCGAAGAGAACCGCGGCACGGCTCCCCCCAAAAAAACGCCCCGGGTTCGGGCTCAGCACCAAGCCCGAGCTCCTGGGGACGCAGAAATCTGTCGGGGTGTTTAAATTGGGGAGGAAAGAGGCGATTTTGTTTCTCCTCCTGGTCGTTTGGTGTTCGGCTCGGGGCGCCTTCAGCTCCTCCTCACTGCCTCGGCTTAACGGAACAGGAGAGATGCCAAGGGGTCGCCTGGTGTCCAGCCCCCTCCTCCTGCTGCTGAAATTCGTTTCTCCTCCACAAATTGACCCAAATCGCCAGTTTTTTGGCCCACCGGGATGCTGGAGCCTGTAATAAGAGGGTTTTCCCAACAAAGGCCGTGGTTTCGTGCTTCAATTCACCGCAGATTCCCCCCGTGCCTCGCCGGGAAGGGCAGGGATCCATCCCGGGACGCGTTCCCCGGTTCAAAAGCTCCAAGGAACCGCTTTATTTCTGGGTTTTGGTTAAAATCCTGCTCCGAGTTTCCCTGCACCGTCCAAGCGATGGTTTATTGACCGTGGTTTATTCACCGCAACGAGCGCCGCCGGCTCAGACCCGCTCCCGAAGGAGGCAACGGGGACGCTCGGCGCGGGGTTGAGCAGAAATTCGGCGTCGGGCGAGCCGTTAGGGTCTCGTTTCGGCACCGCTCTGATGAGGAAAAGCCTTTAATTACCGAGGAAAAGCCGTTAATTGCTCGTGAGCGGTGCTCGAGGGGAGTCGTGGCGCAGGTGAGGCTCTGACAGGGCACGGAGCCCACATGAAGCAGAGCCCCCGAGTGAGGTGTTGTCGCCTGACAGCACTAAGGGGACACCAAAGCCACGTTGTTGGCCCAAAATGTCGCTTTTTTCACCCATTTCAAGCCCTGAGCATCCCAACCTGTTCCTGCAGCAGCATCTAAGTGCCTCCTCGAGCCCTGAGCACCACTTTTAGCTTCAGGACTCGGCTTTCCTCCACCGTTCGCCTGCGGGATCCCGATCCCTGTACGGCAAAGGGAGTTAGCGACAAACCCAACCCCAAAAAAACCCCAAATCGGGTTTTTCGCCGCTCGAAAACCAAACCCCGAGCGGTGGCACCTCACCGGGGGGGTGGGGGGGGGGCTGGCAGGGAGGCTCCCGGCCTCCGCCGCGGGCTCAGCCTCGGGGCAAGCAGAGAGAGCGTTGTGGGGGTCAGACGACATTTTGGGGTACAAACGGGGGTTTTTGGGGTTCAGCATTTTGGGGTGGGGGATTTTTTTGGGGTTGGGTCCCCAAACAGCCCCCAAAAGCCCCTCCCCCAGCGTAAAGCCCCCCCAAAGCCCCTTGGCACCACAGCAGGGCCCCCCCCAGCCCCTGCCCCCCCCATTTTTGCCTCATAACCACCCCCCAAAAAACCCCAAAACCCCCCAACCCCCCCAAAGAAAGCTGCCCCCAACTCCATGCCCCTCTAATTCCCCACACACACGCCACAACCCCTCCCCCCAACACCACAACCCCCCAAAACAACCCCCCCCTCACTGCTACCCCCCCCAGCCCTCAGGCGCACCCCAATATTCAAGAAATCCCCCCAAAACCACCTCCCACCCCCAGCCCCCCCCGCAGAGGCGAGTGGTTCGCTCCGCGCTTCGTCCCCCCCCGCTCTGAGGCGGGCGGGCGCAAGATGGAGGCGGGGGGAGGACGCGCTCCTCTCCTCCCTCCCCCATCCCTGCTGCGAATGGTACGGTCCGCAAGGCAACCAAATCAGAAAGCAGACGGGTCCAAGACGCGAGGCGGGAGACGCCGCCGCACCACCCTCTGGGGGAGCCGCGAATGGTACGGTCCGCAGGGCTGCCCCCTCAGTGAGCGGACGGGTCCACTACGCGGGGCGGGGGACGCCGCCGCGCCCCCCCTCTGGGAGCGCCGCGGATGGTACGGTCCTCACAGCGCCCAGCGGGGGGCAGGCGAGTCCATTACGCCGCGCGGGGGGGGCCGCGGAGAGCCCGGGTAACGCGGGGCCGGCTCCTCACCTGTCATGGACGCCGTAAAACCGGCCGTCGGCCGCCGCTCATCCCGGTGGCGGCGGCGGGGAGCCTCCTGTGGCGCTTTATCCGCGCGGACGGCGGCGGCGCTCCCGGAAACCCCGCCCGCCGCGGGCCCACGCACGCAGGAAGCGGAGACGGCCGGGGAGGGGAGGGGGCGAGGGGGACGGTGAAGGAAGGACCCCGCGAGCCTCCCCGCGGCGCGCACTGCGCATGCGCCGCGCCGCCGCCCCGCCCGCGCATGCGCACGACCAGGGTGCAAAGGGGAGGTGCTGCGCGGCGGGCAGTGCGCATGCGCAGCTCCCTCCCCGGGCCACCACGTCCCCCTGGCAAGGCCACGCCCTCTTCCGGGGCGCTTCATTTGCATATATTTGCATATCCCCCAACCTCACGGAGCTGTATAGGGGAAGGAAGAGGGGAGAAGGGGAAAATTTGGGGCAAAAAGCTGACCCCCCGCTGCCCTGAGGCACCCCGCGAAGCACCTTAATTTTTAATATAAAAAAACACTAAAAACGGTCAAAAATCAAAAAAACGCCTTTATTTGCACAGCTCGGGGCCGCTCCCCTCCAGAAACGCAAGGAAACCCCCAAATCTGCTGCATCCCCCACCCCCGCTGGGGGGCAGATGGTGGAAAAGGGCCAAAATCCCTTTTTCCGCCTTTTTTTTTTGGGTGCCCCCCCCCCAGCGTTAAAACCGCTGCGAGCTTCCCCTCGTGAGGGGCTGGGCATGCTGCACACCAAAAAAATGCCAAAAACGGGTGTTGTGAGACCACATCATAACCCACTCCCCCCCAAAAAAAAACACAAATAAACAAAAAAGCCCCCCAAAACACAAAAAATACCTCAAAAAACACCAAAACCCAAACTTAGAGGTGATGCAAGAAACCCACAGCAAACGCAACCAAACCGGCAAAAAAAGAGCTTCTCCCCGGGCGTGAAACGGGAAAAATAAGGAAATTTGGGAAGCAGAGCAGGAGGGATGCTTGGCGAGACCCTAAATCTCGTGGTTTCAACCCAAAGTCAATGCCCACAGAGCCACAGCTTGGGGGTTGATTTGGGGACAAATCTGGCATTTGGGCTAAGTCCCTGGTGCCCGTTTTGGGGAAAATGCACCCATTTTGGGGACGGGCTGGCAGCAAACATGATTTTAGGTGTGAAAAATCAGCGATTTTAGGGGCCTGCAAGCAGCGCGCGTGGCAACCGTGAGCCGTTTTGGGGAGATTTTGCCTTTTTTTGGGCTGCTCCAAAAAAGCATCCCGGCTTTGCGAAATCTGCTCCGGGTCTTAGATATAAGAAAGAACCTGCAGGGAAGAAAAAATAAATAAGAAAAAAAATAGCAAAAAAAAAAAAAAAGGAAAAAATAGGAAAAAAATAGAAAGGAAAAACGTTAAGTGCAGCAAGTGCAGGAAATTCTTTTTTTTTTCAAATAATTTTCCCCCCATCAATGTGGTGAGTGGGGAAGAAAGGGGGAAGCCAGGAGAAACATGGGTTTTGAACAAAATTGGAAAGATAAATCCAGATTTTGAACAACACCAGGTGAAGAAGCCCGGATTTTGAACAAAATCGGAAAGGTAAGCCTGGATTTTGAAGAAATTCATGAAGATAAGCCCAGGATTTGAATATAACCAGGAGGAGAAGCCCAGAATTTGAAGAAAACCATGAAGATAAGCCCAAAATATGAAGAAAACTGTAAAGATAAGCCTGGATTTCAAACAAAACCGTGAAAATAAACCCGGATTTCGAAAAAAACTATGAAGATAAGCCCAGAACTTGAACAAAACCATGAAAATAAACCTGGATTTCAAACAAAATTGGGATGGAAAGCCCAGATTTTGAACAAAACCGTGAAAATAA
>NW_024429093.1:0-22773 GCF_009769625.2 Cygnus olor | reverse complement strand
ATCTCAAGAACTTCCAGGTCCATCATGGTGGCCCAAAGCCATGGTTTCCTCTTGGAGAACCATCTCAAGACCTTCAAGGTGGCCCAAAGCCGTGGTTTCCTCTTGGAGAAACATCTCGGGACCTCCAAGGTCCATCAAGGTGGCCCAAAGCCATGACTTCATCTTGGAGAACCCCGTGTCCCCGTCCCATCCCCATGTCCCCAAGACCCCATATCCCAGTGTCCCCATGTCCCCAAGACCCCCATCCCCCTGTCCCCATGTCCCCCTGTCCCCCATCCCCACCACCCCAATAAATCCTGGTGAACGCTGCTGCTCTGGGCCATACTGGGAGCACTGGGAGGGATTTTGGGGGTGCTGGGAGCACTGGGAGGTGTTGGAGGGGCACTGGGAGCACTGGGAGGGAGGTTCGGGGGGGCTGGGAGCACTGGGGGTAGCTTGGGGGGTAACTGGGAGGAACTGGGGGGGAACTGGGAGCACTGGGAGGGGGTTTGGGGAACACTGGGGGATACTGGGAGAGATTTGGGGGGGTACTGGGAGGTATTGGAGGGATAGTGGGAGCACTGGGAGGGATTTGAGGGGTACTGGGAGCACTGGGAGGTGGTTTGGGAGGGACACGGGAAGGTACTAGGAGCACTGGGAGGGATTTCGGGGGTACTGGGAGCACTGGGAGGTGATGGAGGTGCACCGGGGGGTGGCTTGGGGGTTTACTGGGAGCACTGGGAGGGATTTTGGGGGTACTGGGAGCACTGGGAGGTTTGTGAGGGATTTTTGGGATTCTGGGAGCACTGGGAGGGATTTCAGGGGTACTGGGAGCAACTGGGAGGGATTTGAGGGGTACTGGGAGCACTGGGAGGAGATTTGGGAGAGATACTGGGGGGTACTGGGAGCACTGGGAGGAACTGGGAGGTACTGGGAGCACTGGGAGGGAGTTTTGGGGGAACCCCAGGGGGTACTGGGAGGGATCTGTGGGGCACTGGAAGGTATTGGAGGGATACTGGGAGCACTGGGAGGAGGTGTGGGGGGACATTGGGTGTTACTGGGAGGCACTGGGAGGGACTGGGAGCCTGGTGGCCTTCCCGTGTCCCCGGGAGCCTTTGCGGCAGGAAGCGCCGCTCGCCCGCCACCATTGTCCGGGCCGGGAAAAAACGACCCCGTTTTGGGTGAAAAAACGCCCGGATTGGGGCCCACCGGTGCCAGGGAGCTCCTGCGGCTCTCGTGAATCCGTCCCCGTTGGATTTGGGGTGAAAAAGGGCAAAAATGGGCCGATCGCTAGCGGTGAGCGGCCGGGGGAGTTAAGCGGCGCGAGGATTGCGTTTTGGGGTGAGAAACGGGGAAAATGGGCCGATGGCTGGGGGGAGGGCGGGGGGAGGGGGTCGAATGCTTATGGGAGGGCATTTTGGGGTGAAAAAAGGGGAAATCGGGCTGCTGGTTTTCAGGTGGGGAGGTGCGGAATTAACTAAATGTGGGGATTGCGTTTTAGGGTGAAAAAGGAGGAAAATGGGCTGATTGCTGCTGAGCAGGCAGGGAGAGGCATTAACTGTTTGTGGGAGGGCGTTTTGGGGTGAAAAAGCAGGAAATTGGGCCGGTCGCCCTGAGGTAGAGGGGTGCAAAATTTACTAATTGTCAGGATTGTGTTTTGGGGTGAAAAGAGGAGAAATCGGGGTGATTGCTACAAAGGTGAGGGGGTGCAAAATTAGGTAGTTTGGGGGATTGTATTTTTGTGTGAATAAGGGGGAAAATGGGAAAAATCTGCCGGGCATGCAGGATGCGGGGTTAGTTAACGGTGCGGATTGCTTTTTGGGGTGAAAAAGGAGGAATTTGGGCCCCTTGTTATGGGGTGGGGGGGTCTGTAAAATTAACTAATTGTGGGGATTGTGTTTTGGGGTGAAAATGGGGGAAAATGGGACGATTGCTGCTGGGCCAGCAGGAGAGGGGTTAACTGCTGGTGGGAGGGACTTTTGGGTTGAAAAAGGAGGAAATTGGGCCGATCGCTTCAGGGTAGGGGGGGAGCAAAATTAACTCATTGTCGGGGTTCTGTTTTGGGGTGAAAAGAAGGGAAATCGGGATGATTGCTGCATGAGGTGGGGGTGCAAAATTAACCAGTTTGGGGGGTCGAATTTTGGGGTGAAAAGGGGGGAAATCGGGCCGATTGCCTTCAGGAATTAAGGTGCAGGATTGATTCATCGTGTGGATTGCATTTTGGGGTAAAAAAGGGTGAAAATGGGCTGATTGCTTCAGGACATGCGGGATTAGGGTTTAAAAATAAGGGGGGGCTATTTTGGGGTAAAAAACAAGGGAAATGGGGTAACTTATTGTGGGTGTTGGGGGGGCAAAATTAATTAATTGTGAGGATTGTGGTTTGGGGTGAAAAATGGGAGAAATGGGATAATTAGTCCCAGGGTGGGGGGAGTGCAAAATTAACAAATCTGGAGGATTAGGTTTTGGGGTGAAATAGGGTGAAAACAGGTCAATTGCTCCTAAATGTGGGGGTGCAAAATTAACTAATTTGGGGGTTATGTTTTGGGGTGAAAAGGGAAGAAATTGAACCAATTGCTCTCAGGTATAGGGGTGCAAAATTGACTAATTTTGGGGATTGTTTTTTGGGGTGAAAAAGGGCAAAAATGGGGTGATGGCTCTCAGGAATGGGGGTGCGGAATTAATTAATTGTGGGGATTACATTTTGGGGTGAAAAGGGAGGAAATTGGGCCAACTGCTCTCAGGTGTAGGGGTGCAAAATTAAATATTTTTGGGGATTGTGTTTTGGGGTGAAAGGGGAGGAAATTGGGCCAGTTCCTCTCAGGTGTAAGGGTGCAAAATTAATTAATTTTTGGGATTGTCTTTTGGGGTGAAAAAGGGCGAAAATGGGACGATTGCTCTCAGGTAAAGTTGCACAAAATTAATGAATTCGTGGGGTTACATTTTGGGGTGAAAAAAGGCAAAACCAAAGGAGGCTTTTTTGGGGTGAAAGCAGGAGGTTTGGCGACTGTAACGCGCCCCAGATGAAGGGGATTTTGGGGGAAAAACGGACCGATTTGGGGGAAAAAAAAAATGCGCTTTTTTTTTTTTTTTTCTCATTTTTGCCCTTTTTTGCCCCGTTTCGGCAGGCGCCGCCATGGAGGGCGGGGAGGAGCCGCGGGGTCCCCGGCGGGACGGGGCCGTCCCCAGCGAGCCCCGCGCAGGTGAGGACGTGGGGCACGGGGAGCTCCTCGGGGACGGGTTTTTTTTGGGGCAAAAAGGCGGGAAATTGGGGAAAAAAAAAAAAAAAAAAGGGGCCGGGGAGGTGGTCTTCTGCTGGGAGTGGCCCTTCGTGGTCGTACGGTGAGCCACCAGGAGATGTTCTCCGTGGGGGAACGTCTCGATGTGGTCTTGGGTGACCCACCAGGAGATGTTCTCCGTGGAGGAACGTCTCGATGTGGTCATGGGTGACCCACCAGGAGATGTTCTCCATGGAGGAACATCTCGATGTGGTCATGGGTGACCCACCAGGAGATGTTCTCCGTGGAGGAACGTCTCGATGTGGTCTTGGGTGACCCACCAGGAGATGTTCTCCATGGAGGAACATCTCGATGTGGTCATGGGTGACCCACCAGGAGATGTTCTCCGTGGAGGAACATCTGGTGGGTCATCAAACAACCACGTCGCGATGTTCCACCATGGAGGAACATCTCGTGGTAGGTCAACGTGTGGCCATGTAGGGATGTTCCTCCGTGGAGAACGTCTGATGGGTCATCGTGTGACCATGTAGAAGCGTTCCTCCATGGAGAACATCTCTACATGGCCATATGTTGACCTACTATGAGATGTTCTCCATGGAGAAGACCTCTACATGGTTGTTTGATGACCCACCAAGACGTTCTCCATGGAGGAACATCTCTACATGGCCATACGTTGACCCACCATGAGACATTCTCCACGGAGAACGTCTCGACGTGGTCTTACAATGACCCACCAAGACGTGTTCTCCATGGAGGAACAGCTCTACATGGCCATACCTTGACCTACTATGAGATGTTCCTCCATGGAGAACATCTCCACATGGTTGTTTGATGACCCAGCAGACGTTCTCCACGGAGGAACAGCTCCACGTGTCCATACGCTGACCTACCATGAGATGTTCCTCCATGGAGAACACCTCTACATGGTCACACGACGACCCACCAGATGTTCTCCATGGAGGAACATCTCCACGTGTCCATACGCTGACCCACCAGACCTTCTCCACGGAGAACCCGCCGGTTCCTCAGCCCCAACCCGCCCCCGACCCTTCTCCTCCCCGTTTCCCCCAGCACCACCAACGCCCCCCGGCGACCACCCCCGCGGCTTCATCAACCTCCTGGGCCTCCTGGAGACCGCCGACCGCCCCTCCAAACCCTACCGCTGCACCGAGTGCGGGAGGACCTTCGGCCAGAGCTCCAACCTCCTGGAGCACCAGCGCACCCACACGGGCGAGAGGCCCTTCTCCTGCCCCCAGTGCCCCAAGAGCTTCGGCAGGAGCTCCACCTTGGCCGAGCACCTCCGCACCCACACCGGCGAGAAGCCCTACGCCTGTCCCACCTGCGCCCGGACCTTCAGCCGCAGCTCCACCTTGACCGAGCACCGGCGCACCCACACCGGCGAGACCCCCTTCTCCTGCCCGGAGTGCGGGAGGACCTTCGGGAGGACCTCCAACCTGGTCAAGCACCTCCGCACCCACACCGGCGAGAAGCCCTACGGCTGCGGCCGCTGCGGCAAGACCTTCAGCCTCAGCTCCAACCTGGTCAAGCACGAGAGGACCCACACGGGCGAGAAGCCCTTCTCCTGCCCGCAGTGCCCCAAGCGCTTCAAGAAGAAGACCCACCTGGCCTCCCACCAGCGCACCCACACCGGCGAGCGGCCCTACCGCTGCGGCGAGTGCGGCAAGGCCTTCGGCCAGAGCTCCACCCTCATCGAGCACCAGCGCACCCACACCGGCGAGCGCCCCTTCCGCTGCGGCGCCTGCGGCAAGAGCTTCTGCGTCTCCTCCAACCTGGTCAAGCACCGGCGCATCCACACCGGCGAGAAGCCCTACGGCTGCGGCCGCTGCGGCAAGCGCTTCCGCTACAAGCCCCAGTTCACCCGGCACCTCAAGGGGCACCCCGAGGAGGAGGACCCGGCTTGCGGGCCCTAGGAGGTGGGCCACCGGGGGCCACCGGGTGGTCCGACGTCGCAGCGTTCGTCTAAGAACCCAAGGAACGTCATGGTGTCGTGGTATGGTGGCCACCAAACCGTGGTAGAACCTCAGATGTTGAGCCTGGAGACACGTGGAGGTCGAATACGGACTTGGGAGGTCAGGGTGGGTCCCAGCTCCTCAACGGGGTGGTCCACTGTCATGGCTTCCACCTTAGGACCCAAGGAACATCATGGAGTTGTGGTATGGAGGCCACCAAACCGTGGCAGAACCTCAAATGTTGTCTCTAGAGGTTGGTGATGGACTTGGGAGGTCAGGATGGATCCCAGCACCTCAGATGGGTGGTCCACCATCATGGCATTCATCTAAGAACCCAAGGAACGCTCTTGGTGTTGTGGTATGGTGGCCACCAAACCGTGGTAGAACCTCAAATGTTGACCCTGGAGACACGTGGAGGTCAAATATGGACTTGGGAGGTCGGGATGGGTGCCAAAACCTCAACAGGGTGGTCAACCGTCATGGGTTCCATCTTAGAACCCAAGGAATGCTCTTGGTGTCGTAGTATGGTGGCCACCAAACCATGGTAGAAGCTTGAATGTTGACTATTTGAACCACCTTGAGGTGGATTATGGACTCGGGAGGTCAGGATGGGTCCCAGGACCTCAACGGGGTGGTCCACCATGATGGCGTTCATCTAAAAACCCAAGGAACGCTCGTGGTGTTGTGGTGTGGTGGCCACCAAACCATGGTAGAACCTCAAATGTTGACTCTTCGAGCCATCTCTAGGTGGATGATGGACTTGGGAGGTCGGGATGGGTGCTGGGACCTCAACAGGATGGTCCACCATCATGGTGTCCGTCTTAGAACCTAAGGAAGGATCATGGTGTCATGGCTTGGTGGCCACCAAACCACGGTAGAACCTCAAGTGTGGCTCCTGGGGACACCAGGAGATGCCTTGGGGACCCCTGGAGACACCGTGGGGACATCTGGAGACACCTGGAGATGCCATGGGGACACCAGGAGACACCATGGGGACATCTGGGGACACCTGGAGACACCATGGGGACATCTGGGGACAGATGAAGCCACCGTGGGGACACCTGAAGACACCATGGGACCACCACGAGGACATCTGGGGCCACCCTGGGGACATCTGGGAGGGGGGCGTCGCCGTGCTTGGGCCTCTGTGGCAGCAATAAAGGGGCTGGGGTGGCACCGAGGTGTGGTCTGGGGGCGACTGGGAGGGACTGGGAGGGACTGGGGGTGGACTGGGAGGGACTGGGAGGGACTGGGAGGAGCCGTGGGTCGCCGGGGAGGTCCGTAGAGCCCCAGCAGATGGTCGAGGACCACCTGGAGGAGGACGGAGGTGGAGGCGGTGGTGGTTCCTCCAGAGGGGTCTTCGGTGAGGGCCTGGCCCGTGTCTTCTCCTCGCCCACCGGTGGTCGTCAGTGGACCTGTGGGCGACGGGCGATGGATGGATGGTGGATGGGTGATGTTCTGGAGATGTTCCGGAGATGTTTGAGGGACCTGGGATGTTCTGGAGATGTTCTGGAGATGTTTGGAGGTGGGTGGATGGATGGATGGATGGATGGAGATGTTCTGGAGATGTTTGAGGATGGATGGACGGATGGATGAAAGATAGATGGAAGTGTTTGGCGATGGGATGGAGATGTTTGGAGATGTTTGGAGGTGTTTGGAGGTGTTTGGTGATGGGATGGAGATGTTTGGAATTGGGATGGAGACGTTTGGAAAAGTTTGGAGATGTTTGGAGATGGATAGAGATGCTTGGAGGTGTCTGGAGATGTTTGGAGATGTCTGGAGATGTTTGGTGATGGGATGGACGAGTGGATGGAGATGTTTGGAGATGTTTGGAGGTGGGACGGAGATGTTTGGGGACGGGGTGGCGATTTTTGGAGTTGGGATGGAGAAGTCTGGAGAAGTTTGGAGAAGTTTGGAGAAGTTTGGAGACACCTGGAGCCGTTTGGAGACACCTGGAGCCGTTTGGTGCCGGCCGGCCGAGCAGACGGAGAAGTTTGGGGCCACCCGGCCCCCCCCCCAGGTCCCTCCCCGCCCCCCGTCCCTGGGGAGCAGGAAGCTGCCCCCCCCCCCCAAGGAAGGAACCCAAAACCGCGGCCCCTTCCGGGGTGGGGACAGCGCCGGGTCCCCGCGGGGACGGGGCCACCGGTGGGAAGTCCACGTCACCCCCGAGGCCAACCGGGGGCGGAGGTGACACCGGGGACATCCCCCGGGGCTGTCACATCCGGGACGGACCCCAAATGGGGGGGTTGTGGGGTCGGGGGGGTGTGGGGCCATGGGGTTGTGGGGTCGGGGGGTTGTGGGGTCATGGGGCTGGGGACACCATGGGGTGGGGACACCATGGGATGGGGACACCATGGGGTGGTGGACACCATGGGGTGGGGACACCATGGGGTGGTGGCACCATGGGGTTGTGGGGCCATGGGGTTATGGGATGGGGTTCTGGGGTCATGGGGTTGGGGACACCATGGGGTTGGGGACACCATGGGATGGGGACACCATGGGGTGGTGGACACCATGGGGTTATGGGGCCGTGGGGTGGTGACACCATGGGGTTGTGGGGCCATGGGGTTGTGGGGTCATGGGGTTGGGGACACCTTGGGGTGGTGGCACCACGGGGTTATGGGGCCGTGGAGTTATGGGATGGGGTTGTGGGGCCATGGGGTTGTAGGGCCGTGGGGTGGTGAGGCCGTAGGGTGGTGGGACCATGGGGTTATGGGACCGTGGGGTGGTGGGACCATGAGGAGGTGACACTGTGGGGTTGGGGACACCATGGGGTTGTGGGGTCATGGGGTTATGGGGCCATGGGGTTGGGGACACCATGGGGTTGGGGACACCATGGGGTTGTGGGGCCATGGGGTTGTGGGACCATGGGATTGTGGGACCATGGGGTTGTGGGATCATGGGGTTGGGTCACCATGGGGTTGGGGACACCATGGGGTGGTGGCACAATGGGGTTTTGGGGCTATGGGGTTATGGGATGGGGGTTATGGGACCATGGGGTTGTGGGACTATGGGTTTATGGGACCATGGTTTTGGGGACACCATGGGATTATGAGTGCCATGGGGTGGTGAACCCCATGGAGTTATGGGGCCATGGGGTTGTGGGGCCATGGGGTGGTGGGACTATGGGGTTGTGGGATGGGGTTTTGGGGCCATGGGGTTTTGGGATCATGGGGTTGTGGTGTCCCCACGGGGTGGTGGCACCACAGGGCTGTGTCACCATGGGGTGGTGTCACCATGGGGTTTTAGGATCATGGGGTTTTGGTGTCATCAGGGGGTTTTGGTGTCATGATGGGGTGGTGTCACCACGGGGTTGTGTCACCTCGGGGTGGTGTCCCCATGGGGTTGTGGGCCACGGGGAGGTGTCCCCATGGGGTTTTGGGACCGTGGGGTTGTGGGGCCACAGGGTGGTGTCCCCATGGGGTTGTGGGGCCACGGGGTGGTGTCCCCATGGGGTTTTGGGACCATGGGGTTGTGGGGCCACGGGGTGGTGTCCCCATGGGGTTGTGGGGCCATGGGGTGGTGTCCCCATGGGGTTTTGGGACCCCATGGGGTTGTGGGGCCACGGGGTGGGGTCCCCATGGGGTTTTGGGGCCATGGGGTTGTGGGGCCACGGGGTGGGGTCCCCATGGGGTTTTGGGGCCACAGGGTGATGTCCCCACGGGGTTTTGGGACCGTGGGGTTGTGGGGCCATGGTGTGGTGTCCCCATGGGGTTTTGGGGCCATGGGGTGGTGTCACCACGGGGTTGTGTCACCTCGGGGTGCTGTCACCGTGCCCCGTAAACCCCACCCCCACCCCGTGTCCATATAGGGCCGGACCCTATAGGGTCACACGCTCCCGCCGTGGCCGCGCCCCCCGCTTTTGCCTTTTCCTCCCTTTTTTTTTGGCCCCTCCCCCTCCCTTTTTTTTTTTAGCCCCCCCCCCCCGCCGTCGCCCGTTTTTTCTGCGCTTTCATTCATTATTTCCTTTTTTTTTTTTTTTATTTTTACCCTTTTCTGCCCTTTCTCCCCCCGAATCCTTCCCCACCCCTTCCTTCCCCTTCCCCTCCCTGCCGCCTCCAACTTCTGCTTCGGGGACAGAGCCGGCGGCGACTATGGGGCCGCGGGCGCTGCTGCTCTGCCTGGCCGCTGGTGGGTGGCGCCAGGGCCCTATAGGGGATTTGGGGTGGCTTTGGGTCCTATAGGGGATTTGGGGTGGCACCAGGTCCTGTAGGGGATTTGGGGTGGCTCTGGGTCCTATAGGGGATTTGGGGTGTCTCTGGGTTCTATAGGGGATTTGGGGTGGCTTTGGGTCCTATAGGGAACATGGGGTGGTACCAGGTCCTATAGGGGTTTGGGGTGTCTCCGGGTCCTACAGGGGATTTGGGGTGACACCAGGTCCTATAGGGGGCATGGGGTGGCGCTGTGATTTCTGTGTCCCTATAAGGGATGTGGGGTGGCTCTGGGTCCTATAGGGGATGTGGGCTGGCACCGGGAGCTCTGGATCCCTTTAGGGGATTGAGGGTGGGGCTGGGTTCTATAGGGGACATGGGGTGGCTCTGGGTCTTATGGGGGATGTGGGGTGGCACCAGGAGCTCTGGATCCCTATAGGGGATGTGGGGGGGGTGCCGGGTCCTATAGGGGATGAGAGGTGTCTCTGGGTCCCTATAGGGGATGAAGGGTGGCACTGGGACCTGGGAGTCCTATAGGGGATGAGGGGCAGCTCTGTGTCCCTATAGGGGATGTGGGGTGACTCTGGGTCCCTATAGGGAATGTGGGGTAGCTCTGGGTCCTATGGGGGACATGGGGTGGCTCTGGGTCCTACAGAGGATGTGGGGTGGCACTGTGTCCTATAGGGGATGAGAGGTGGCAGCAGGAGCTCTGGGTCCTATAGGGGACATGGGGTTGCACCGGGTCCTTATAGGGGACATGGGGTGGTGCTGGGTCCTATAGGGGGTGTTGGGTGGTGTCGGGAGCTTTGTGACCCTACAGGGGACGTGGGGTGGCTCTGGGTCCTATAAGGGATGTGGGATGGTGCCGTGAGCTGAGTCACTATAGAGGATGTGGTGTGGCTCTGGGTCCTATAGGGGATGTGGGGTGGCACTGGGAGCTCTGTGTCACCATGGGAGTAGCGCTGGGAGCTCTGTGTCCCTATCGGGGACATAGGGTGGCGCCAGAGCTCTGTGTCCCTATAGGGGATGTGGGGTGGCTCTGGGTCCTATAGGCGACATGAGATGGAACTGGGACTTGGGGGTCCTATAGGGGATGTGGGGCGGCTCTGGGAGCTCTGTGTCCTATGGGGGATGTGGGGTGGGGCTGGGATCTGGGGGTCCTATAGGGGATGTGGGGTGGGTCTGTGTGCTATAGGGGACGTGGGGTAAGTCTAGGTCCTATGGGGGATGTGGGGTGGCTCTGGGAGCTCCGTGTCCCTATAGGGGACATGGGGTGGCACTAGGTCCTATAGGGGACATGGGATGGGACCAGGACTTGGGGGTCCTATAGGGGACGTGGGGTGGGTTTAGGTCATATGGGGGACGTGGGGTGGCTCTGGGAGCTCTGTGTCCCTATAGGGGACGTGAGGTGGCACTGGGTCCTATAGGGGCCATGGGGTGAGACCAGGACTTGGGGGTCCTATAGGGGACATGGGGTGGGTCTAGGTCCTATAGGGGACATGGGGTGAGACCAGGACTTGGGGGTCCTATAGGGGCCATGGGGTGGGACCAAGACTTGGGGGTCCTATAGGGGCCATGGGGTGGCACTAGGTCCTATAGGGGCCATGGGGTGGGACCAGGACTTGGGGGTCCTACAGGGGACGTGGGGTGGCCCCAGGAGCTCCGTGTCCCCAATGTCCCCCCAGCGCTCTCCTCCTGCCATGGCCCCGGCGTGGACGTGGACACGGTGACCGTCTTCCGCGGGGACGCCGCGGGGGCCTTCGGGCACAGCGTGGCCCAGTTTGGCACCACCGATGACGGCGGGTGAGCACCGGCCTTGGGGACGAAGGACCCCATGGTAGACCCCCAAATCCTCCTTTTTCACCCCCAAATCCTCTTTTTTTCACCCCCAAATCCTCTTTTTTTCACCCCCAAATCCTCTTTTTTCACCCCCAAATCCTCTTTTTTCACCCCCAAAATCCCCCACCCCGCAGGATCCTGGTGGGCGCCCCGCTGCAGAGGTCGGGGACGATTTTCCGGTGCCGGCCCCTCTCCGGGAGCTGCCAGGAGGTGGATGTCACCGGTGAGGACCCCCAGTTGTCTCCCCCCCCCGACCCCAAAAAGGGACATTTTGGGTCCCTGAGGGTCTCACTCCGCGTCTCTGTAGGGTCGCCGAAGGCGGTCAACTCGTCCATGGGGTTGACGGTGGCCGCGGGGGACAACGGGGTCCTGGTGAGTGTCGGAGGGGTTGTCGGGGGGATTTCACCCAAAATTGGGCTGTTCGGGGTGGTATCAAGGGTTTTTCACCCAAACTTGGTCCATTTAGGGTGATATCAAGGCGATTTCACCCAAAATTTGTTCATTGGGGTGATATCAAGGAGATTTCACCCACATTTGGTCCATTTCTGGTGATATCAAGGGGTTTTCACCCAAAATTGGTCTATCTGGGGTGATATCAAATGTTTTTCACCCCAAATTGGTCCATTTGGGTGATATCAAGGGTTTTTCACCCCAGAATTGGTCTATTTGGGGTGATATCAAGAGTTTTTCACCCCACTTGATTTTTGGGGTCTCCCTGCTGATTTTTGGGGTCTCCCCATTGATTTTTGGGGTCTCCCTGCTGATTCCTGGGATCTCCCCGCTGTTTTTTGGGGTCTCCCTGTTGATTTTTTGGAGTCTCCCCGCTGATTTTCAGGGTCTCCCTGTTGATTTCTGGCGTCTCCCTGCTGATTTTTGGGGTCTCCCCACTGGTTTTTGGGGCCTCCCCAATGATTTTCGGGGTTTTCCCGCCGATTTTTGGGTCTCCCCACTGATTTTTGGGGTCTCCCCGGTGGTTTTTGGGTCTCCCAGTTGATTTCTGGTGTCTCAATGCTGATTTTTGGGGTCTCCCCGGTGGTTTTTGGGGTCTCCCCGCTGAGTTTCGGGGTCTCCCCGCCCCACAACCCCAGGCGTGCGGCCCCACGGTGCCCCAAGCCTGCGGGGAGAACCTCCACCTCAACGGCTTCTGCGTCCTCCTCGACGTCAACCTCCAGCAGCTCCAACGCATCCCGGCCTCCCAACCAGGTACGGGGGGACACCAAGGGTGGGACACGTCGGGGACGCCCCCGTTGGCCATGGGGACATCGCTGTGGTCCCTCTAGGGTGCCCCAAACGTTCTTCAGACGTGGCGCTCCTCATCGATGGCTCGGGGAGCATCGGCGACCGGGAATTCCAGACGATGAAGACCTTCATTGCCGAGGTGATGAAGAGGTTCCAGGGCATGGACACGCAGGTACCGCCCACGCGGGTGGCCCTTCAGGTTCTTCGTCCCCGTCGTGTCCTCCCGGGGTTCTTCTGCTCCTCTTGGCGTTGCGTGGGGGTCTTCGTGATGGGGAGAGGTGGTGGGGTCTTCTTCTGGTGGTGTTCTCCCATGGTTCTTCACCATGGGGTCTTTTGGTTGGGTTGTCCCATGGTTCCTCATGATGGGGTCTTCTGGTTGGGTTCTCCCATGGTTCCTCACACTGGGGTGTTGGGTTGGGGTCTTCTGGTTGTCTTCTCCCATGGTTCCTCACACTGGGGTGTTGGGTTGGGGTCTTCTGGTTGTCCTCTCCCATGGTTCCTCATGATGGGGTCTTCTGGTTGGGTTCTCCCATGGTTCCTCACACTGGGGTGACGCATTGGGGTCTTCTGGTTGGGTTCTCCCATGGTTCCTCACATTGGGGTGTTGGGTTGGGGTCTTCTGGTTGTCCTCTCCCATGGTTCCTCATGATGGGGTCTTCTGGTTGTCTTCTCCCATGGTTCCTCACACTGGGGTGTTGGGTTGGGGTCTTCTGGTTGTCCTCTCCCATGGTTCCTCATGATGGGGTCTTCTGGTTGGGTTCTCCCATGGTTCCTCACGTTGGGGTGATGCATTGGGGTCTTCTTCTGGTGGTGTTCTCCCATGGTTCCTCATGATGGGGTCTTCTGGTTGGGTTCTCCCATGGTTCCTCACGTTGGGGTGACGCGTTGGGGTCTTCTTCTGGTTGTCCTCCCCTTGCAGTTTGCCCTCACCCAGTTCTCCGACAAGATCGTGGAGCACTTCAACTTCAAGACCTTCCAGAGGTCCCGGGACCCCATCAGTCTGGTGAGGAAGGTCCAGCAGCTCCGAGGCTTCACCTTCACCGCCTCGGCCATCCGGAAAGTTCTGTGAGTCCCGTGGCTTTGTCCCACCCGTGAAGGTCCAACCCCACCCCAGATCCCTCACCCCGGTGTCCTCCATCTCCTGGTGCAGGACGGAGACGTTTCGGCCCGGCAAAGGGGCGCGAGAAGACGCCAGCAAGGTCCTCATCGTCGTCACGGACGGAAAGAAGTTTCGGGACCAGCTGTCCTACGAGGACGTCATCCCGTTGGCCAACAGCATGGGGGTCACGCGCTACGCCATCGGGGTGAGGGGCCTGGGTGACCAAAGCCACCGGCGAGTGGTCTCCAACCACCGCCATCCATCCCGAAACATCTCCATCCATCCATCCAACCACTCCCGGGTGTTCTAGAACATCTCCGAACATCTCCATCCATCCCATAACAGCTCCATCCATCCATTCCCATCATTTCCATCCATCCGTCCATCCGTCCTTCCATCCAGAAACAGCTCCACCCATCCATCCAACCTCTCCCCGATGTTCTAGAACATCTCCAGAACATCTCCATCCATCCCGAAACATCTCCACCCATCCACCCAACCACTCCCAGATGTTCTAGAACATCTCCACCACCTCCATCCTTCCATCCATCCATCTCTAAACATCTCCACCCATCCACCCAACCTCTCCCAGATGTCCTAGAACATCTCCAGAACATCCCCATCCATCCCAAAACAGCTCCATCCATCCACCCAACCACTCCCAGATGTTCTAGAACATCTCCATCCATCCCGAAACATCTCCACCCATCCACCCAACCTCTCCCCGATGTTCTAGAACATCTCCAGAACATCCCCATCCATCCCATAACAGCTCCACCCATCCACCCAACCACTCCCAGATGTTCTAGAACATCTCCAGAACATCCCCATCCATCCCAAAACAGCTCCATCCATCCACCCAACCATTCCCAGATGTTCTAGACCATCTCCATCCATCCCGAGACATCTCCACCCATCCACCCAACCTCTCCCCGATGTTCTAGAACATCTCCAGAACATCTCCATCCATCCCAAAACATCTCCACCCATCCACCCAACCACTCCCAGATGTTCTAGAACATCTCCAGAACATCTCCATCCATCCCGAAACATCTCCACCCATCCACCCAACCACTCCCAGATGTTCTAGAACATCTCCACCACCTCCATCCTTCCATCCATCCATCTCTAAACATCTCCACCCATCCACCCAACCTCTCCCAGATGTCCTAGAACATCTCCAGAACATCCCCATCCATCCCAAAACAGCTCCATCCATCCACCCAACCACTCCCAGATGTTCTAGAACATCTCCATCCATCCCGAAACATCTCCACCCATCCACCCAACCTCTCCCCGATGTTCTAGAACATCTCCAGAACATCCCCATCCATCCCAAAACATCTCCACCCATCCACCCAACCACTCCCAGATGTTCTAGAACATCTCCAGAACATCCCCATCCATCCCAAAACAGCTCCACCCATCCACCCAACCACTCCCAGATGTTCTAGAACATCTCCAGAACATCCCCATCCATCCCAAAACATCTCCACCCATCCACCCAACCACTCCCAGATGTTCTAGAACATCTCCAGAACATCCCCATCCATCCCAAAACATCTCCACCCATCCACCCAACCACTCCCAGATGTTCTAGAACATCTCCAGAACATCTCCATCCATCCCGAAACATCTCCACCCATCCACCCAACCACTCCCAGATGTTCTAGAACATCTCCAGAACATCCCCATCCATCCCGAAACAGCTCCACCCATCCACCCAACCACTCCCAGATGTTCTAGAACATCTCCAGAACATCTCCATCCATCCCGAAACATCTCCACCCATCCACCCAACCACTCCCAGATGTTCTAGAACATCTCCACCACCTCCATCCTTCCATCCATCCATCTCTAAACATCTCCACCCATCCACCCAACCACTCCCAGATGTTCTAGAACATCTCCACCACCTCCATCCTTCCATCCATCCATCTCTAAACATCTCCACCCATCCACCCAACCACTCCCAGATGTCCTAGAACATCTCCAGAACATCCCCATCCATCCCAAAACATCTCCACCCATCCACCCAACCACTCCCAGATGTTCTAGAACATCTCCAGAACATCCCCATCCATCCCAAAACAGCTCCACCCATCCACCCAACCACTCCCAGATGTTCTAGAACATCTCCAGAACATCCCCATCCATCCCAAAACAGCTCCATTCATCCACCCAACCACTCCCAGATGTTCTAGACCATCTCCATCCATCCCGAAACATCTCCACCCATCCACCCAACCTCTCCCCGATGTTCTAGAACATCTCCAGAACATCTCCATCCATCCCGAAACATCTCCACCCATCCACCCAACCACTCCCAGATGTTCTAGAACATCTCCAGAACATCCCCATCCATCCCAAAACAGCTCCACCCATCCACCCAACCACTCCCAGATGTTCTAGACCATCTCCATCCATCCCGAAACATCTCCACCCATCCACCCAACCTCTCCCAGATGTTCTAGAACATCTCCAGAACATCCCCATCCATCCCAAAACAGCTCCATCCATCCACCCAACCATTCCCAGATGTTCTAGACCATCTCCAGAACATCCCGAAACATCTCCACCCATCCACCCAACCTCTCCCCGATGTTCTAGAACATCTCCAGAACATCTCCATCCATCCCGAAACATCTCCACCCATCCACCCAACCACTCCCAGATGTTCTAGAACATCTCCACCACCTCCATCCTTCCATCCATCCATCTCTAAACATCTCCACCCATCCACCCAACCTCTCCCAGATGTCCTAGAACATCTCCAGAACATCTCCATCCATCCCGAAACATCTCCACCCATCCACCCAACCCCTCCCAGATGTTCTAGAACATCTCCAGAACATCCCCATCCATCCCGAAACAGCTCCACCCATCCACCCAACCACTCCCAGATGTTCTAGAACATCTCCAGAACATCTCCATCCATCCCGAAACATCTCCACCCATCCACCCAACCATTCCCAGATGTTCTAGACCATCTCCATCCATCCCGAGACATCTCCACCCATCCACCCAACCTCTCCCCGATGTTCTAGAACATCTCCAGAACATCTCCATCCATCCCAAAACATCTCCACCCATCCACCCAACCACTCCCAGATGTTCTAGAACATCTCCAGAACATCTCCATCCATCCCGAAACATCTCCACCCATCCACCGAACCACTCCCAGATGTTCTAGAACATCTCCACCACCTCCATCCTTCCATCCATCCATCTCTAAACATCTCCACCCATCCACCCAACCTCTCCCAGATGTCCTAGAACATCTCCAGAACATCTCCATCCATCCCGAAACATCTCCACCCATCCACCCAACCCCTCCCAGATGTCCTCAAACACCTCCAGAACATCTCCACCCACCCGTCCCTCCCTCCACCCACCCCAAAACTTCTAAACCACCTCCAAACCCCCCCCGCCCCCCCACCCCAAACCATCTCCCTCCACCCCCCCGCCCCCAAACCATCTCCCCCCACCCCCACCCCACCCCCACCCCCACCCCACCCACCCCCCGCCCCTCCCCGGCCGCAGGTGGGCGACGCCTTCCGGCAGCCCGACGCCGTGGCCGAGCTCCACGCCATCGCCTCGGCGCCCCCCGAGGACCACGTCTTCCGCGTGGACAACTTCGACGCCCTGCAGGGCATCCAGAACCAGCTGCAGGAGAAGATCTTCGCCATCGAGGGTACCGGGGGGGGGGGCTCCGGGGGGGTGGGGGGGGCCCCAAAACCAGTTTGGGGGCCGACCCCCCCCCCCCCCCACCGTCACCCTTGGGCGTCCCCCCCCCAGGCACCCAGTCCGCCCTCGGCAGCTCCTTCCAGCTGGAGATGGCCCAGGAGGGCTTCAGCGCCCTGCTCACCCCCGTGAGTGTCCCCGACCGCCCCGCGCCCCTCCCCCCCCGCCCCTCCCCCCCCCCCGCCCCCCCCCACCGGTCCCCTCCCGGTCCGTACTGGTGCAGGAGGGGCCCGTACTGGGAGCGGTGGGCGCCTACGACTGGTCCGGAGGGGTCTTCGTCTACGGCCCCAGCGGGAAGCCCACCTTCGTCAACGCCTCCCGAGGCGCCGGGGACATGAGCGACGCCTACCTGGGTGAGGGGCGGGGGGGGGCGGGTCCCGGGGGGGGCTTGGGGGCGTCGGGGTCACCGGGGGGGGCTTGGGGACGTCAGTGTCCCTGTGGGGGTTTTGGGGGTTTTGGTGTCCCCTTGGGGGTCTTGGGAGTCTTGGTGTCCCCTTGGGGGTCTTGGGAGTCTTGGGTTCCTCGCGGGGGGCTTGGGGGTGTCAGGGTCACCGGGGGGGTCTTGGGGTCACCAGGGGGGGTCTTGGGGTCCCCATGGGGGTCTTGGGGGTGTCGGTGTCCCAGTGGGGGTCTTGGAGACGTCGATGTCCCCATGGGGGTCCTGGGGGTCTTGGGGTCCTCGTGGGGGTCTTGGGGGTGTCGGTGTCCCCATGGGGGTCTTGGGGGTGTCAGGGTCACCGTGGGGGGCTTGGGGGCGTCGGGGTCACCAGGGGGCTCTTGGGGTCACCGGGGGGGGCATTGGGATCCCCACGGGGGTCTTAGGGACGTCGGTGTCCCCGTGGGGGTCTTGAGGGTCTTGGTGTCCCCATGGGGGTCTTGGGGGTGTCGGTTTCCCCATAGGGGCACTGGGGTCCCCCCGGGGGTCTTAGGGTTGGTGCTGTCCTCCCGGGGGTCCCCACGTGGGGCTGGGGACTTTGGGGTCCCCCCGGGGGTCCCGGGGGACGTCGGGGGTCTCGGGGCCTCACGTTCCCGGGGCTCTCGTCCCCCCCCCGACCCCCTGGGCCCCTCGGTGGCCCCCCGCGAGCCCCCCTGGGGACATCGGCGTCCCCCCGCGAGCCCCCCCGGGGGGGGGCGACCACCACCGCCGCCCCCTCCCCCCCCCCCCCATGGGACGCCCCCCCCCCTGACCCCGCTGTGCCCAGGCTACGCGGCCGAGTCCCTGTCCCTGGGGGGCAGCCGGGCGCTGGCGCTGGGGGCCCCCCGCTACGGCCACGTCGGCCGCCTCCTCCTCTTCGGCCTCCGCCGCGGCCCCACGGACACCTGGGAGCTCCTGGCCGACGCCGTGGGGCAGCAGGTAAGGGGGGGGGGGCCGCCGGGGGGGGGGGGAACCCCCGGCGACCCCCCCCCGCTGACCCCGCTGCCCGCAGGTGGGCTCCTACTTCGGGGCGTCCCTGTGCGCCCTGCCCCCCCGGGGGGGCGGCTCGGCGGGGGCGCTGCTGGTGGGGGCCCCCATGTTCTACGGGGACGGCAGCGGGGGGCGCGTGGTCGTCTGCGGGCTGCCGCCGGAGGTAGGGGACCCGGCGCAGCCCCACCCGACCCCAAAGCGACCCCAAAGCGACCCCAAAGCGACCCCAAATCCACCCAACCCAACCCGACCCCAAATCGAATAACCCGACCCCAAATTGACCAACCTGACCCCAAATCGACCAACCCAACCCCAAATCGACCCCAAATCGACCAACCCAACCCGACCCCAAATTGACCAACCCGACCCCAACCCGACCCCAAATCGACCCAACCCAACCCGACCCCAACCCGACCCCAAATCAACCCCAAATCAACCCAACCCGACCCCAACCCGACCCCAAATTGACCCCAAGTTGACCAACCCAACCCAACACAACCCGACCCCAAATCGACCCCAAGTTGACCAACCCAACCCCAAATCGACCCCAAATCGACCCAACCCAACCCGACCCCAAATCGACCCCAAATCAACCCAACCCGACCCCAACCCGACCCCAAATCAACCCCAAATCAACCCAACCCGACCCCGACCCGACCCCAAATTGACCCCAAATCAACCCAACCCAACCCGACCCCAAATCGACCCCAAATCAACCCAACCCGACCCCGACCCGACCCCATATCGACCCCAAATCAACCCAACCCAACCAGACCCCAAATCGACCCCAACCCAACCCAACCCAACCCAACCCAACCCAACCCCAATTAACCCAACCCAACCCGCCCCATCCAACCCAGCCCTAATTAACCCAGCCCTAATTAACCCAGCCCTAATTAACCCCCCCTAATTAACCCAACCCAACCCACCTGACCCCAACCCACCTGACCCCATCCCAACCAACCCACTCCACCCAACCCCACCCCACCCCACCCCACCCAACCCAACCAACCCCAATTAACCCAACCCGCCCCGCCCCATCCAACCCAGCCCTAATTAACCCAGCCCTAATTAACCCAGCCCTAATTAACCCAGCCCTAATTAACCCAACCCAACCCCACCCCACCCCAACCACCCCACCCCAACCAACCCCAAATCAGCCAACCCAACCACCCCAACCCAAATAAACCCACCCCAACCCAACCCCAATTAACCCAACCCAACCCGCCCCATCCAACCCAGCCCTAATTAACCCAGCCCTAATTAACCCAGCACTAATTAACCCAACCCAACCCACCTGACCCCACCCCAACCAACCCACTCCACCCAACCCCACCCCACCCAACCCAACCCCACCCAATCCAACCCAACCCAACCAACCCCAATTAACCCAACCCGCCCCGCCCCATCCAACCCAGCCCTAATTAACCCCCCCTAATTAACCCCCCCCCCGCCCCCCCCCTCCCCCCCCGAAGGCCGGGGTGCTGCGCTGCCCGCGCACGCTGCAGGGCCAGCCCGGCCACCCCCTGGGGCGCTTCGGGGCCAGCCTCAGCCGCCTGGGGGACGTGGACGGCGACGGCTGGCACGACGTGGCCGTGGGCGCCCCCATGGAGGACGACCACCGCGGGGCCGTCTACGTCTTCCGGGGGGAGGAGGGCGGCGTCGCCGCGCACTACAGCCAGGTGGGGGCCCGAGGGGTGGCGGGGGGGGAGGGGCGGAGTGGGGGGGGGGGGGGGGCGTGGTGGGGCTGGGGGACCCTTGGGTGCTGGGGGTGGGTTGGGTGGTGGGGAGAACGTGGGTGCTGGAGGTGCCTTGGGTGCTGGAGACGTCTTGGGTGGTGGAGGCAGATTGGGTGCTGGGGAACCCTTGGGTGGTGGAGACATCTTGGGTGGTGGGGACCCTTGGGTGGTTGAGGTGGCTTGGGTGCTGGAGGGAACTTGGGTGCTGGAGACACCTTGGGTGGTAGAGACATCTTGGGTGGTGGAGAACCTTGGTTGCTGGAGACATCTTGGATATTGGGGGCATCTTGGGTGCTGGAGGCATCTTGGGTGCTGGAGATGCTCCACATGCCCAAGACATCTTGGGTGCTGGAGGCGTCTTGGGTGCTGGGGACACCCTGGGTGCTGGGGACACCCTGGGTGCTGGGGACGTCTTGGGTGCTGGAGGCGTCTTGGGTGCTGGAGGCGTCTTGGGTGCTGGGGACATTTTGGGTGCTGGGGACATTTTGGGTGCTGGGGACATTTTGGGTGGTGGAGAACCCTTGGGCGCTGGGGACACCTCGGGTGGTGGAGAACCTCGAGTGCTGGAGACATCTTGGATATTGGGGGCACCTTGGGTGCTGGAGGGACCTCGGGCGCTGGAGACACCTCGGGTGCTGGGGCCATCTTGGGTGCCGGAGAACATTGGGTGGTGGAGAACCTCGGGTGCTGGAGACGTTTTGGGTGCCGGAGCCCCCCCCGGGCGCCGGGGTCCCCTCACCCCCCCGCCGCCGCCGCCCCCCCGCAGCGCATCGCGGGCGCCCGCTTCCCCAGCGGGCCGCGCCACTTCGGGCAGGCGCTGAGCGGTGGCCGGGACCTGACGGGGGACAGGCTGCCGGACGTGGCCGTGGGCGCCCAGGGACAGGTCCTGCTGCTCAGGTGGGACCCCCCGGGGGACCCCCACCCCCCCCCCCACCCCCGCCCGAGGGCGCGGGGCCGCGGCCGACGTCCCACGGCTCGGCGCCGCCAGGTCCCCGCCGCTGCTCAAGGTGCGCGTGGCGGTGGCTTTCCGGCCCCCGGAGGTCCCCGCGGCCGCCTTCGAGTGCCGGGAGGAGGAGGAGGAGGCGGCCAGGGAGGTGGCCGTGGCCGAGGTCTGCTTCGTGGCCACCAAGAAGACCCCCGACAACTTCGGTGAGACCCCCCCCGCCCCCCCCCCCCCAAGCTGGGCGCCCACCAGGGGTCCGGCCGGGCACCTCCAGGCCCCCTCCAGGTGGCCCCAAGTGTCCCAGGAGCCCGCGGGGCCTCCTAAACCCCCTCCAGATGCCCTCAGCACCCCCAGGAGCCTCCCAAAACCCCCTCCAGATGCCCTCAGCACCCCCAGGAGCCTCCCAAGACCCCCTCCAGATGTCCCCAGAACACTCCAGATCTCCACATGGCCTCCTAAACCCCCTCCAGATGCCCTCAACCCCCTCCACAATCCCATGTGGCCTCCTAGACCCCCTCCAGATGTCCCCAAAACCCTCCCGAAATCCACGTGGCCTCCTAAACCCCTTCTAGATGCCCCCCAAAACCCTCAAGAAGTCCTTGGGGCCTCCAAAACCCCCTCCAGATGCCCCCAAAGCCCCTCAGGATGCCCTCAAGACCACCCAAACCCCCTCCAGATGCCCCCAACCCCCTCCAGATGCCCTCAAGACCACCCAAACCCCAACCAGATGCCCCCCAACCCCCCACCGCCCCCAAAACCTCCCCTCCCGTTGCCCCCACGACCCCCCCATCCCCACGCCCTCCCCCCCCGGCCCTTCCCCACCACCCCGCCCGCCCCCCCCCCATCTCCCCCACCCCCCCCAACCCAACCCCTCCCCCCGCAGGCACCCAGCTCTCCGCCACCCTGCGCTACTGGGCCACCCTGGACGCCGGGCGGGCCACGCGCCGCGCCGCCTTCCCCGGGGGCGCCGCCGGCCTCAACGGGACCCTGCGGGTGGGCGTCGGGCGCCGCTGCCAGACCTTCTCCATCAGCCTCACGGTGGGTGTGGGGAGGGGCCCCGGGGAGGGGGGGGGGGGTGGGCGGCGGGGTCTCCGTGCCCCCTGCGGCGCCATCGGTCCCCTCGGGGCTCAACGGGCATCGTCGTGGTGGTCATCGGCGTCTTCTTCTACTCCTTCTTCTACTCCTTCTTCTACTCCTTCTTCTACTCCTTCTTCTTCTTCTCCTTCTTCTTCTCCTTCTTCTTCTTTTCTTCTTCCTCTTCTTCTTCCTCTTCTTCTTCCTCTTCTTCTTCCTCTTCTTCTTCCTCTTCTTCGTCTCCTTCTTCGTCTCCTTCTTCGTCTCCTTCTTCGTCTCCTTCTTCGTCTCCTTCTTCGTCTCCTTCTTCGTCTCCTTCGTCTCCTTCTTCTCCTTCGTCTCCTTCGTCTCCTTC